>NW_010207464.1:16061-23143 GCF_000695765.1 Mesitornis unicolor
GGACAAATGGAGAATCAGCTTTTGAAAAAGGGGAATACACCCTAGAGATGGGCTTGGTAGATCCAGCAGGCATCCAAGAACTTGGGCTAGAAAGCTGAGTGAACTACAAGGACCAGCTAATCTATGGCAGAAGTACTCTGGAACCTACATGGTTTCAATTGGGAAAGCACTGAAGTATGTGCTGAGGTGTGCTCCTGAACAGTCAGAAGGGATTAGAGAGTTAATCAGCACAGAGAGAAGTTGACCTGAAGAGGTCACCTCTTAGGAAAGTCCTCTTTCCTGACTGCACAGGGAGGCTTGGAGCCCTGACTCATTTTCTTCCTTCAGATCATGGGCAACACCTGGAAGTTGCGTCACCCACACTACCAAGAGCTTTTCCTGAGACGACGATGGTTAAGGTGAGAGTACGAAGAGACTTACAGCAAGTTATCACCTTCTCAAAGCACTTGGCTACATCGCCTGAACCAGGGAGCACTTGGTAACATGCTGAATGGTGGTCCTGAACAGAAATGCATTCTTCAAGGGGTGTCCCATGCTCAGCTGCACTCTCTCTCAATAATATAAAATAACAAATTAAATCCTTCAATAATTTATTTCTTTGTATCAGAGAATGTTTTTCAATTATACATTTAAGTTTGTATACTTCTTTCAACAGAAGAGTAAAGATATGTAAAAAAAATCCTAGCTGTGCAAATTTCAAGTTGCATTGTTTCAAATAATATAAATATTTTAATAAAACATATGTTCACATTAAGGTTCACAAAATATATAAAATTTAAAAGAAATAAGTCATGAGTTAATTATTTTTCTTTTTAAAACCTGTTTTTTAATAACTAGAAAAAGATTCTAAACTTGAGAAGAAACTTAGAGGAGGTAACACCTCCAAAATCATAGCAGCAAAACAGATGCTGAAAACTTGAAAGGTGTGAAGAGAGAGGAGAGAAGCAGGTACCAGACACAATGGTAAAGGCAAGTATTGCAGATTGAGAGGTGGACGCATGAACTCCAGGAGTAAAATCTCAACCCTAAAGCACTCTGTTACTGAGCTCCAAGCTGTTAGCACAGTAACAGAACTGCATTAAGGATAAAAGAAAGAAGTGTGACAGATATGGCAGGGTAGGGGTGGTACGAACAGCAGCACATATATACCTGACAGTTACAATGCAAGAGAAAAGAGCTGGTTTGGTTTCAGAACCAGAGATGAAAACAAAAGACTTCGGGGTTTTTTTGTTTGTTGGAGGCAATTCCTTCCATATGAGTGGGGAACGGCAGGACTTGGTTTTTCCATTGCATGCATATGCTTAATAAAGTTGCTTCTGTAATCACCTGTCTTTTCTAGCTGCCTTGGAATTTGGGATAGGATCCAAATGCTGGTAGGGTTAAGCATGTTAAAGGAACAGACCACTGCTGGTCTTGTTTCTGGATGCAGTTTGCTGAGGGCTCTGCAAACCCAGAACCGCTTGCTGTTAACACCCTGAATACCTGTAAAAACACCAGCAAGGACACAGGCAACCCAAAGCAAGTTTCTTCAGACATCAACTGCAAGTTGCATCAGCCTGTCCTGGGGAATCCCTCTCAGGAAGGACCTGCCTCTGATTGATGTATGCCAATGCAGAGAGCTCTTGCACCTCCACGCCCAGGAGCGGGGAAGGTATTGAGAAAGAAGCGGAATCAGGAAGTTCTTTGGACTCAAATGCTTCACACTTCCTCCTGGGAAGTCCAATAATTAAATATGGCATTGTGAGAGCTTAGTCATGAATGACAACTCTGTGCAGAAGGCAACCTGCCCTTCTCAGCAGTCCTTGTATGCAGTGTTTAGAGGAAGTAGACATTTATTCCTGTTCTTGGGAATAAACAGGAACATGGGCAGACAGCTTATATTTCCCCCCACCCCCTGAATCCCAGGACTGTTAAGTGTTTTGGACATAGCACCATTTCAGTGAAGGAAGTAGCAGGTGTTGCTTTCTTGTTCTTTACCAACTCCTCCCCTCTGCTAGCCGTAGATCTGTTTGAACTGGTAGCATTCATTGCAGTAGCCGTTGCACTTGGCATTGCCATAGTGATCACAAGCAGGGGCTCGGCAGCGTTGCTTTGGGGGTTCCTCTGCAGCGGGGTCCCTAGCACTCCTTGATGGTGTGAGGTGCTTGCACTCAGAGCACAAGTCATTGCTTCTGCAGGCCAGGTTGTTTCGACACGAAGCCACAGCACACTGTCTCTTCTGGCTACTCAATGCTGCTTGCTGCACATCTCTGTGCTGTCCCATTCTCTTAAAAAGCATTAAAAGACATTGTTAGTTGCCATGCTGGCAGCACAAGTGGCTTTTCAATTACTTTCAACTCTGCTCATGGTTTGCATAGGTAACCACTAGGGGGTTACAGACATATGCTGCTTCTGAAAAGTACAATACCAAGAGCCAAGGTGGACTTTACCACAGAAAATCATAAATTCTGCCATTTCTTAGGGGAAAAAAAAAATCTTTTTGTCTTCGGTAACTTTCAATTCCAAAAGGGCTAAAACAAACCAAATTAAAAAAAAATATGGAACAAAAAAAAGTCTGTAATGGGCTTAAAGAAAAAGGTGGCATGAAGCAGACTAAACCTCTCAATGCCATTGCATAGCTCTAAGGGTAAGAATGAAAATCTTTCCCCAGCCAACAAACAAACCAACTGCTGGTCCAATTGCTTCCACCGAAATTGCTGGTGAAATCCCGGTTGAGGTAAAACTGAACAAGGCCATGATAACCCTAAACTGGGAACAACTTGGACTTAGCAGTGTTAGGTTTACAGTTGGACTTGATGATCTTAAGGGTCTTCTCCAACCAAAACAATTCTACGATTCTGTGACTTTTAGGAGTGCTGCTCAGTTGCTCTATGCCTGTCTTTCCATGATACTTAGGATGCAGTCATTTGAGGATTTTCTAGTATGCACCCAGAGTCATTACCACAAGAGAAAAATGTGCAGTGCTAAACAAGAGGACAATTTTGAGGAGTTCACACTTACTTCTGTCTGTCTCAACAGCTGTTCTTCTGACCTCCTGGCTTCCTGAAAACGCTGGTCCTGGGCCTTAATGAAGCAGTTCTGGCAGTACCCCTCAAGCATCGTGCTTCCCAGGGTACCGCAGTCGCGCCGCTGGCAGGACACGGTGTTACGGAAGGCGGCAGCTGAGGTCCCTGTCTGAGCTGTCGCCGAGGACTTCCTCTGAGATCTCCTCTGGTGGCGCAGCAAAGCGCTGTCTGTAATGCAAAGTAGGGACAAGAGCACTTTCAATGTGCCCCATGGATCTGATGACCCAAAGCAACTATAAGAAGCTCACTGGTTTAAAAATAAAAAATAAGAATGAGAAAAAAATCTTCAATCCTGAGACCTCTCAGATGATGTACTTTCCTTCATGTTACATAAATAAGTGAGCTAATACAGCTCAATTTTCCCATCAGAAGTTGTTGGACCAGCTGATTCGAGAAAAACTTGCCCTCAGTGGGCAAACTAGATCCCACTGAAGTAATGAGGAATTTCACCTTTGGCTTCAGCATGTCATCTGTGATCTAGCCCAACACTTCCCTTTTGGCCTGCCCCATTGCAGAGGCATGGGCTAATGACAGCATAGTGTCATAGAGCTTCATGGGAAAAGTGCCTTGTGCTTTTTAGTCTCATGAAGCAATCTCATATATTCCACCATCAGAAGGAAAGAATTTTCATTGTCAACAACACTGGAAAACCAGCTATTGCAAGTTGGCGTAGAAGTTCCCCAATTTAAAAGTATGTGGAAAGTGCAGTATTGACACACTTGTCAGCAATGAAAGAGTCTTAAGAGATAAGCAATAATTCTGTCTTACATGTGCCTTTCACCCTCTATACCCAAGGGCTCTTTGCCTGTGTAACATGGTGGTAGCATGAAAGATGAAGATTTCATGACATGATTTATTTACAGACTATTACCTTTCTGAAGGCCTGCCTTTAAACACACAGGTGTATGCATGCACATCTACTACAGGTAGACTATAATACTCTCCCAAGTAACTCCAAAATACAAGCACGTCATCTACAGTTGACTTCTACTTGCTCAGTTTATCAAGGAGACTTCAGTATTTACTCCAGAGTGTTATACCTGTTACATCCAGAATGGATGTAGGTCTTCAAATTCATCCCAAGCTTTTTAAAAGCCTTGCTAACATAACTGGCTTTCAGTAGCATCAATACAACAGCACGTCCCTCACTGACCCCCTACAACTTCTAGCTGTGAATAAAATTCATACCAAACCATGAATGTAGCGGACAGTGAGAAGGGATCAGAAATCCCTCCTGAGATAATTTTGCTTCCATGAAATCCAACCGGAAGTTTTACAAGAGATTTCACAGATTTCCTACTCCATTACCACACACCCATTTACAGGACAATAATGGCCAAAAAAAGCACCTTCTTCTCACGTTGTTGCTACTGCTCCACACCGTTTCCATCACGCCCTGCCCTCTTAGCACTCTGTGCATGCAGAGCTTCACAGCTTGAGGAGGCCGACCTGCAGCCAAAGTATGCCAAAGCTCACCCCATCTCCACTTACCGTGGTTTTCCCTGTACTCAAAGAAACACAGCGTGCAAAAGCCCTCATTCTGCGGTGTCCCGAAAAACTTGCAGCTAGGTTTCCTGCAGGGGTTCCCTCCCCTTTTCTCCTCGGGAGGCAGCGCCGGTGGTGGGGGCTCCTCGCCGCAGCCATTGGGGGCCTCATGGCAGGAGTGCTGGAGTAGGCTCTGTGAGATCTGGGATGGGTCAGATGTCGATCTCTGGTGGCACATAGGTGGGAAAGCAGGCCTGCCGTTTGAGGAGTGCTCTGTAGACCTTTTGAAGCAAGCGCTGCATATGCCGTTGAAGGTCCTGTTGGCCTTCTGACAGCACACCTTGCATGTGGCATAGTCTAAAAGTCTCCGGTCATCCAAGTTGTTGCAAGGACCATGCTGTCTGGCATTGTGGCAGCGTTCGCAAAGCCCATTGTGCTGCACGTTCAGTGTAAAGGGGCAGTCTGGTGTCCTGCATTTCATGGCTGTGGTCTCACTGTACAGGAAAAGGCTCGGAGCAGTCGGAGGTGCGGAGCGAGGCCCTGTTACAGGTCCTTCGGACGCCCATCCCCCAGGTTCACAAACATCCCCACGTGAGGAACCCGACCCAGCTGTCTTCAGTTTCTCGGGTGCTGCTTTGGAGGTCTGCTTTCTTCCTTTGCTTCCCTCGGACCTCCGCTCAAAGCACTCGTGGCAGTAGGGCTGGGTGTTCACAGACATGTAGAAAGGGCAATTTGGCGTTTCACATTTCACCTGTAAGAGGGAGAGCTGGGAAAAAGACAGTTCCTGTCTGTTCCTGGGGCAGGTCTCTCTCCTGGCAGGTTCAGCGTTCTCCTGCCACTTCTTGTACTCATGCTGTACCAGTTGAAAGTAATCTTCCACAAGGTTGATTTCTTTGGGTAGGTTGCCTTCATCTAACCTGAGAGCCAGAAAAGGAAGATTGAATCAGTGGTTGAAAAGGGCAGAAGGTGGGGGCAGAGGCAAATAAAAGCAATGTGGGAAGGAAATGTAGATTTAATGCACATCCATATTACTCAGCTAGAAGATCTAGGATGTTAAACTGTTGCTGTAAATGGAAATAATTTTAAAAGCAGGTGTTCGGAGATGTCAAATGGAGACTTTCATAGCTAAAGAAATGCTCTGACAGAATACTAAACAGAAGTATTCTTAAAAGGATTTTCTAGGTGAGGGATTTCTGTCTAAGAGCTGTTTGCAGGAAGAACGTGAATAATCTCCCAGAAGCTAAAAGAAAATCCCTGCAATCCTGAATTCCTCTGAATACCAGTGCTCAGCTGAGCTGAGTTTAGCATGGAAGACCCCTCTCTTCACCAGCCCACACTAAGAACAAGCCTTTCCTACAGTGGGCTCAGCATTTCATGATACAATTTATCATGAAATCTGCTCCTTGTTTTGCCATGTTGGGTCTGTATCTACCAGCAGAATTCTTCAATCAATCACTAGTATCCATCACACCATCCCTACTCTGCCCCTGACCACAGGGAAACCCCATATCAGCGCTTCACCATGCCACAGTCAGGAGGATGAGGAACTAGCATTGCTGGTAACACTCAAGAACACATTTATGCAGTAGGACTAGGGAAGCTGGATTTACTACTCTTTATGTATGCAGGAGGACTTCAATTTTCAAGTCTCCCAAACCACCAGTCCCTGTGTGGTAATGGAAGCAAAGATAGAGGACACAGGGAGCTGCTTCCCACCCACACTCATGAAGGCACTGGGTGGACACTGTTGCCAGCATCCCCTAAATGTGAGAAGCCAATGGGTGTCACCAGCTGCCCCCTGCACATTACTGAGGCTCAACTGTCAGGGGGATAAGCGCAGGCACTGGTTCCTCCACCAGCCACAGCTTCCTGCCTACTGCCGCACTGCAACAGCCCAGGGTGTCAAGGCATCTGTGCTGAGAATATACCACCGAGTACTTTCCCTGGGGTGGCCAAAATTACACCAGCTGCCCTTTTCACAATGTGCCCTCACATAAAGTAAGAGTTTGGTCTAAGTAGTTCCTGGGTTTAACAGCTTTTCAGTCACTCTCCCGTGTAATCTAAAAGTCAGTGAATCTAATCCATTGGGTTTACTCTTCTAAAATATTAGTTTCAATCTGCTAAGTCTGAAAACATTTTTGCCTTTATACTGAGACTGGCCTGAGCTCATACCACTTCAAAGCATGTCAACAGTAATGCCAATATTTCATATTTCAGAGGGTAAACGTGGAAGGGAGGAAAGACCAAAGGAACACACCGGGCTTCCTGGCTTCTCCCACCTCCATAAACAAGATAACTTTGAGGAAACAGGAATGACACTCACTTTGCAGCATTAATTAGATGAGTTGTACCATGATCCCAGCCTTGCACTGGAATTTCTATCACTATCAAGTAGTCTTTTAGCAGCTGCTCTTTCTCCCTCTCTTCTGTGTCTGTCAGAAAGTGCACAGTCAAATCCTCAAATCTGCCTCGTTCACTGGTGACCAGAGGAACAGCCCGGATTTCTGTGGAGAAACAAGACAGATTATATTT
>NW_010207465.1:0-13117 GCF_000695765.1 Mesitornis unicolor
GGGGGGGGGGGCTGCCTCGGCGAGAAGTTGTCTTAGAGCTCGAGCAACTCGGAAACATTAAAAATAAAAAAAATAAAAACACAATGAGGAGTAAAAATGGCCATGCATAAGATGAATATAGGCTGTGGATGATGCTCCTCCTCTGCCATGTGTAAGCAGGGATGTTTAATGAGGAGCGGTAGTATGGACTTGTGGCTTCTAAATGAGGGGAGTGCTGATGAGCAATAGGCTCACCACTTAAAGAAGCAGTGCGTGGTATAAGTGGAAATAAGCGGGTGTAGGCATGTATATTCCTCGCTGATATTGCCCCTACTACGAGATGTGGTGTTCAGCTGTTGGCTCTCGGATTTTTTTTAGGGATGACTTGTCAGCTTTTGTCCTCTCTTCTCCGAGGTGCTACGTATGGTCTCCTGTTGCCACTGCTCTTTCTAAACATTAGTTAATAGTCCTCTCCAGAGGATTTCTACCAGCTGATACATTTACAGTATGAAAACCACTGGGGTATCTAATACAAGCATCTCATTTCCTGCAGGAAATAGAACAGTCATACTGCAGGGCTTTTTTATGGTCTGAGGAGAGGGCTTATTTGGTCTCTTAGCTGTGATCATAAATCTCTGTTTTCTGTTAGTGTGGAAATACTGATTTGCTTTTGCATTAGCTTCCTCTGCGTGTTTTCGTAAAGTTGCGTGGTACGGAGCTTTAGTGGTTATCTGTGTGTGCTGCAGATTTTGGATGTTCTTACATCTTTCTTTATAAAGCTGTGTTTTCGTGTTATTGGATTACTTCATTCCTGTTAGTGGGTGAGGGGAGGAGAAAATACGAAATACAGCAGTGCACAAAAGGTACAAGCAATGTTTGGCAGAACTGTAGTGCTCCAATTCTAAAAAACTAATTATGGGCTTTATTTCCCATAAAATATCAGCCTGTAGGATACCAGTACAGCCAGTAAAAGGAAAGATGATGATGTAATTCCTACTCTATGGAATTCTTTGTAAAATGGTTCTTCTGATACTTGAACTTCTAAGGTATTTAAGTCTAAAATGCCATTAAGAAAGCATATTTTTAAAATATTGTTCTTCCTGTAACCTCTGATAGTGTGTTGTGACCAGTATGGCTACAAGAAGGCAAAGATACTGGTTGGTGGCCTTCCTCTGGAGAGCAAAGTAATTGCCTGAGCAGAAGGATTCTAACAAATAGATACTGCATGTAGTCTGTACCACGCGTGGTTGTCATAGTAAACCAGAGCAGTAAACACCTGTTCAGAAACAATGCAATTTGAAAAATAAACCATCTCTGACCCTTGACACCCTGAAAGATACTCAACACTCCTAAGACTCTCTGCGTTGAATTTTGTATTAAATCTGTGTTATGATCAGAAAATACTCTCTTGATCTCCGTATCGCAGAGAGGAAACGCTGGATTATTGTTTCAGCCCTGGCCTGACATAACTGTTTGATTTGGATGTAGGGAGAGCTGCAGGTGCTTTGTGTTGCTGTTTGCAAAGAAGTGGAAATGCTGCTCTAGATAAGAGGAAAATATTTATAATGGGGAAGGGTTTGTTTGTCAGAGAAGGAGTACAGCAAAATTGCATTGCACAAAGTACTCGTTTTCAGCCTTGCACGGAGGAAAAGACTTGGGATGAATACTAAGGTCTTTTAGAATAAGGAATAATATCAGCCAGATATTTTATAGCATTTCTGGTTGTAAATAACTCGATCCCTGTCCCTAAGGTCTTTCTGGCAGAGTGAACCTGAAAAGCGTACCTTTGCTAGAGAGAGGAGGAATATTTTTGTCGATCAACATGGAGGAGATGCATAGCAGAGGGGAAATGGTGAATGCAGTGACAGCAGAGCACCGTCACAGAAAAACAACGTTGAGCAGCAGTGCTGGTGTGGAACTAGTTTTGTTTTTTATTTAAATACAAGTTTTAAAATAATAGCTTCACTTAGTTTGTCCTTGTATGTTTTGTACGTGAACTGGAGCAAGTTTAGAGAATACTATCAAAATTTTAGAGGAAAATGTGGTGTATGGTTTAAGGAGCTACTACTAGATATCAAAAGGGTATGCCAGTAAATGCGGTAGTGTAAGAACACTAATAATCTCTAGGGTCTCTAAATAAGTAGTATATTAGAAGAGAAGCTTCTATGAATGTTTGAAAATGACCTTTTCCTAAATGCACACTGATTCACCTTTATTATGTCAAATGAAAACAATCAGCTTTGTGTAGAGCTCTGCATGTAAGTTACCAAAATATTACGAAGTCTCAAAGGCTTTTTTTTAGTGTCTGTTGGTAAATAGCTCTCTAAGACCCCTGTTCTTGTCTGTCACAGCTCCCCCCCAGCTGGTGTCTGTTGCTGCGCATGGTGTTTTGGCTCTCCCCTCTAGCCTACATTTGGAAACTCTTAATGTGTTTTGTCATAGCCAATAATTGTGGAAATGGGGGGTCGTGCGGTAGGTCCTGGAGATCTGCTCTGTGTGCCTCCCACACATATAGGTGTATCTGTGTCAGGTGGCTGTCGCTGTCATGCAGGGGCTTTACTGGTGCACTGGAATAACAGCAAACACGAGTCGGGTTTGTTTGTGTTTCTTCTGCAGGAAGATGAACCCACATGAAATGGAAACTTGCTTTCCACTGCAATTGCTGTTTTTTGTTTAATGTCCACTTTAAAAAGAGGAGAGAAGGCTGAAACCTTGAGTTTAGTTTTGTGCAATGTATTATTTGTTTTCTTTTTTACTTTCCTTTTATTTTTATTAGTGGAAATGTTAATCTGTGCAGAATTCTTAGGCTGCTTTTACTACCCTTGAGATGAGGATTTTTTTTAAGCATACATATTTATTGCACAGATTTACAGGGCTTGGTAGCATCTTGTAGCTTTGGTTTTTGTCTTGTTTTCTGTTTGGTCTTTTTTTTCCGGAGAACTGCAGATGCTCTCTTCTACAAGTCTGTTTTAGCTGCTGATTTCATAGAAACCATACAAACATTACAAATCATTTCATAGAGACAATTTAAATTCTCATTTCCAGTCTCATATTTTCAACTATTTTGGGAGTAAGTGGGGTGAAGGGGGGTTGGCTTTAAACAAAGTGCTAACATTGTGGTAGAATTAAGGCTCATGTAATGGTGAAGTAAGCTGTAAATAGACATAATTTTTTTTTCCTAGATAGCTGTTGTCTTCCAGTCTTGTCTGGCTCCTGGGTTGTTTGTTTTTTCTGTTTCGTCTGACTCCTGGTTGCTGTCCTAACTTTGGATACTTTCTCAAGCAGAACTCATTCATCTGCACTTCCCTGTTAAACTGAAACTGAAAGTGCTGGGAGTAAAAGCTTTTCTGTTTAACAGAAACTGAAAGTAATGATTGAAAATTGGGGTAGCAATTTTCTCCGTTTAAAAGGTACGGTAGCTGCTTACATGTTATTTAAGTATTGGTAGTGGTATTTAGAAGTATTTGATGTTTATGTACAAAAGTGTTTAAAACATACAAATAAACATAGTTCCCCTGAATTAATGGAAATCAAACACAAAAAAATGCTTTGTCAAACTTGAGGAATTCCTAAGCAGTAGATTCCTGACAGCTTAGAGGTGTATACCAAAAGTAATGCTTTACTATCATTTTATTTTCTTAACTAAACATCTGTTGACTGTTGTCAGAATTAAACTGTTGCGAAAAGGATTTCTGCTCTGACAGTGGCTTTTAGATGAAAATCACAGTCTGTTATTTTCTATATGTTGCATCAGCAAACCCTTAAGTTTTTCAACCCCAAACCAACTTTAAGTATTAAAATTGAACTTAATCCTATTTAAAAAGTAACTTTAACATTTATATAGTGCCAGCTTATGCTTATTGATAAATAACCTGGATTTAGTTGAGCTTGATGTGCTGATACTTTTGCAATGCCTGTGTAAGGCTGTGTGCTTGGGGTAGTTTTCTGTTACCAGTGGAGATGATGCCCTCTCTGCTCTGTAACTGAGCTGGGCACCACTGCTTGTATCCCAGGCTGTTGCACCCTCTTATTGCATCCCATGTGTGCCTATCTCTTCTTTACAAAAAGACTTGATGGTTTGTGCAGATAGATGTAGGATTCCTACAGCCATATCGTTCTTACATGTAGATAATGGATATATAATTGGTAGGAACAGATATTTTCAGGACTTTGAAATAATGGGCTGCAAATAAATGTAATAAAGTAAATGGGTTTTATAATCCCTAATCCTTTGTATCATTCACATGTCTTTCCGAATGCTCTTCTGCTTTTGTTGTAACTTCTGGCATCACATTGAAGTGTATGTGCACTCCTTGCAGGTGAGGAAACCGGTAGACAGAAGTCATCAGGATGTGTTGGAGTTTGGAGTTGGTTTTTTAAAGTGTTCTGAAAGTGATCCCTGATTTACAATGCTTAGCTCTTTTTTATTCTGTAAATTACTGTAGGCATTTAGCCCACTTTTAGCTGTTTTAACCAATTTCTGTTCTTTGATTAATTTTGGTTATTTTTTTAATCACTTAATATTTAGGGGGAAAAAAGAGCTAATTTAAATTCTATTCCATGTGACGTGTAGCAGTGCTGGGAGGCTCTAACTGCTATGCAAGGATGGGTTCTGTGGCTGTTACTTAGTTAACATCAACATTTGGTTATTAGGCAAGTTCTGTATATCAGTGTGTATTCCACAAATGCTTATTGTAACATAGTGTCTTAATGAAGCCAGCTATGCGAGTATCTTTGTCATTTTAAGCTTTTTGACTGCAGAAATCTTAAAGCATGTGTAAGACTTCTGGATTTGCGTATTGGTTTTCCCTTTCCCCATGTCTTTTTTTTCCCCACAGTTTAGAAGAAACAGTGTGAAAGTTTGGTCCCATGTTCATCCCTTTCCACTGCCGAAAGTTACCATTTTGCATTGGGGAAGACTTGGCCATACCTTTCAGTGTTTTCTTAAATTCTGTGTGGTTTGGATCTTTTGTAATGTCCAGTAAGAGGCTGCTCTTATAGTGGATGCTTGATGGGTTGAACAGATCAGTAAAGCGCAACACAGAGCAGATGTTATTCAGCCCCTTGACTGAAGCCTCCTCAGTCCAAAAGAAGTCTAAAGCTGAAGATGCAGATCTATTCTTAGAGATAGTGGAAGTATGTCTGTAGTTATTACTTTGTTCTTGGCAAAAACAGCCTTTCGTAGATAGCTAAAATAATCCAGTTAATGGTTAGGATTTATAGCCCTGCGTGGTTGTTCGGTCCTGTGAGGTATTTGTTGTGCTGCAGTCATCAACACATCTTTCACTTTGTGGGCAGAGGCTTTGTCATACTGTGTCATTACTTGCAACTGTCTGACACAACTGTTTTGTTTTTTTTAATATTTTGGATGCTTTATTTTATGACTGATAATACAATAGTAAGGCTGGGTGACTTGTTTGTTTGCTTTTTAAATACCCAGGAGTGCAGGGTCTGGAAGAAATGCAGCCTTGTACCTGGCCTGTCCACATCGTATTTATGCCTTTTCCAAAAGTAGATGAGTGTAAAATAAAAGTGTACTGACTTGCTGCATTTCATATTATCCTTGTAGCACTGTAGCTATCTGTGAAACTTCTGTCTCGTTATTTGGCTGCACATAAATACTGAATAAAAGTTTGACTTAAAGCCTTGCTGGATAAGGTGTGTGAAGAAGGAACGACATGCTGTTTGGGACTGGCGTAGTTAAAAAGTATTTGAGAAAATACTTTTTTTCCTTCCTTCACACACAGAAACCCAAGGAAAAAAACCTGCCAATTAATGTCTTATGTAAGGCATAACATCAGTCACATGTAATGGAAGACTTTAACTGATAAGATCTCTTCAAAGTCAAACTTCAATTGCTTCCTCATAATCTCGTATTTTACATTTGTTTGTTTTAAAGCTTAAGTTTAAAGAATTATAAATACCACTTCTATTTAAAGTAATGTTAGGTTTCAGGAATAATAAGTTATTCTTTTTCAAAATTCTGCTACTGTAGAAAAATCCATATTTTTTTCCACAAGTATTTATAATAAACAAAGAATTGAAAAGTCTTTGACTTTCTCTATGGTAAGCAATACAATTTTGACTTTTCTTAAGAAGACTTCATTTTGCCCTTTCACAGGAATGGAGGCTCTTCTCAGCAGTCTGTTCAAGCAGATTGTGTAGTTGGTCTTCAGAAGATGCAGAAAAGGAGAGCATTCCTTCTGTGATTTGGATTAGTGAATCCAATTGAGATTAGTAGCAGGCTGAAAAAATATCTGTAATAACATCCTGACGATGGGTTGAGTCCTCATTCTCTGCAGGTGTCATTTCCCCAGTCTGCATCCCTTTTTAAAATTTCCTTAAAATACATACTTTTTAACACGTTATGTACTCTGTATTTAATTTATCATGTGTGGGTTAAAAAGGGTAGAAGGAATTATATTTTTCCATCATGAAGAATGAAGGCTATGTTAAAATGCCAAACACGCAGGTGATCGTGGATCCTTATTCTTCGGTGCAAGTGTAATGTATATTAGGCAACTAATCTTTTATTGAAAACTGTAGTGAATGTTGCTGGAGACATTCCCAACTCTGTTATGCTATAGTTCTTGTAATTATGGAGAATTAGTCATTCTGGTTCTTGAAGCAAATGTAGAATGCACTGCATGGTGTTAGGCAGTGCCTTTTTAATAAACAACTTTATGTTTTCGAGTGCCTCACATGTGGAGGACTAAGCTACAACAGAAGCCAGTTGCTTTTTTTCTTGAGTGAGAGCACTCATTTGCGTTTCACATGCTTGAATTCCTTTCATGTTGATTGAAGAGTAGATTTCTAATCCAGATGATACTCTTTTTAAGATAGAGATACACACGTGTCTGTGTGCACACACACAACCACTGAAGTTCTTGTAAAAGACAGTAGATTGCCATGAGAAGTCTAGGGGAGTTAAACCAGCTTTCAAGAGTATGTGGTTGGACTATATTCCGTCGTATATCATAGGCTTCAAGCTTCATAAGAACAGGGCAATCCTAATGAAGTCTGTAACAAGACTGAGATTTTTCATCCTTTGACTCACTGGACATTAGCATTACAAAGTAGACTTATGGTGTTATCTTCTGCCTGTTCTGGGCTTGCTGTACTTGTCTAATTCACTCTAGGAGAGATGTGAACAAGATATTAAACGCTTCTAACAAGTACCAGCCTTTGCAAAGACAAACTTTTTTTTATGTTCTTACACAAACTATAAAACCTAACATGCAGAGAAACATAATAACTTGTATAAAGGACAAATGCAGAAATAACCAGTTCATAGTCTGCAAAGGTATAGGTAAAGAGGTTTGTTTTATTTCTTGTTTTCTTTTTAATTAAAAAAAATCCTTTCTTAATGGCAGGATGCTGTGGAAGGTATTTATGTCTTGTAACGTGTCTATTTTCCCCCAGTCATGTAATCACCTAATATTAAAAACTGAACAAAGAAAATAATCCTTGATGTGTACAAGAGAAGCTGCTATGTGTGATGCTGTGCATTTGAGTCATGTAAAAACAAGCAGGAAAACTGTATTGAGGACTGGTTGTAAATTAAGATGACTTTCAGATCCTTTTATTCATTGTGTGTACTGACTTGGGAGCATGGCTTAATGCAGAGCAAACTGTTTTTTGCTTTTATGTCCTGAAAATATTTCAGTGAAGGAAAACAGATGGGGAACTGCAGGACAATAATTCTGGTTCAGATTGAATAGTTGATTTTCCTTTGATTTAACACTTTGAAACAAAACCAGAAGTATCAAATTCTTTAGAGTATTTTGTCACACTTTTGTGGGGGGAGGGCACAAAAACCAACCAACCACTGTTCTTTTATGTAAATTCTGATAGATTTTGTTTGTTTAACAAAACTGAACTTCAAGTTCATGTTGATCTGGATTGTCCCTGTAGATGAAATAGCACTGGGAGGGGAACACAAGTTTTTGGTACTTTGAGAAAGACTGGATAACAAACTGCAGTTAAATAACTGCCATGCATTGTTCCTTTTAGTAAATACACTTTTCTTCTTACTTTTAAGAATATTTTGAACAGCCTTATACTTTCTGTGATTATTCAACACTCTAAAACACTTAATTTCTCTTAATAGAAGACCAATACTGAAGCAGTAGAGTTGCACTTGATTTAGTGCTTCCTGATGCCTTGCTTTTGGATCAGGATCCATAGCATTTCTTCTGATGCTCCTATGAGTTCCCAGGTGCATCCAGGGTATATGAGTCTGTTGTTCCAAATGCCATTGCTGTTCCCTCAACTTTTCTTATTCTGTGTTATGGGACATCTGGATTCATGAGTTTGTTTGTTCAATAATATCTTTCCAACTTGATTATTGAAACAATACAGTTGGTGTGGGTTTTTTGGTGGTTGTTTGGTTTTTTAATGGGGAAACTACAGTAATATTTAAGGCAGCAATATATATTCACTTCTAGGGCCTTAAACCTCTTAACTCTACATATATAGAGAGATGAGAATGTTGACTCAGCAGAGCAGGGGGTAGAAGAAAAATGCCTGGTGTCTGGCTTTCAATATGCAGAACTTGTGTCAGTGGATTCTGCTCCAGGTGTATGTCAACTATGTCTTTGAACTACCAGAGGTGGAAGGCAAACTTAAATGAAAAAGCTGAATAGGAGGGAATAGTGTCTGGATGCTTGAAGTTGCTCATAATTTAAGGTAGAAAGGATCACCTGAAGAATAATTTACTCTAAAGACCATTTGGCAATAGTCCTTGTCTAGTTAAAAAGGATTTGCTGATACGTGATCTATCTGCCAGAGACTGAATGATAATTTCCAACAGGTCAGGAAAAGCAATGCAGTAAAAGGTCAAACAGTGTTTCAGATGCCTGTGTGACAGAAGGGTTTGGGTGGTAGGTGTGGGTGAGATGTGACTGTCTTTCATGCAGCTTCATGCTATGCCCGCTGCTAGTGCTCCTGGTCCAGGAGTTTCAGGAGAAGGAAATAGGGACTCTGCTCTAAACACGAATGAGCAGATGTCTGCGTCCCTATACAGTGCTTAACAACAGGCGTGTGTTAATACCCGGTTCTGCTCTTGGAGGAAACCATTCACCTTAATACCACTGTTCCTGGAGTTTTTTGTGCATTGCTTGTGTGAGCAATGACATCTTGCTGAAGTTCTCCAGCACCCAGTGTTCTTCACAGAATCACAGGATCTTAGGAGTTGGAAGGGACCTCGAAAGATCATTCAGTCCAACCCCCCTGCCAGAGCAGGATCACCCAGACTAGGTCACACAGGAACATGTCCGGATGGGTTTTGAATGTCTCCAGAGAAGGAGACTCCACAACCTCTCTGGGCAGCCTGTTCCAGTGCTCTGTCACCCTCACAGTAAAAAAGTTTTTCCTCATGTTCAGATTGAACCTCCTATGCTCCAGCTTGCTCCCATTGCCCCTTGTCCTGTCATTGGCTGTCACTGAGAAGAGCCTGGCTCCTTCCTCCTGACACTCGCCCTTTACAGATTTATAAAGATTAATGAGGTCACCCCTCAGTCTTCTCCAAGCTAAAGAGACCCAGCTCCCTCAGCCACTCCTCATAAGGAAGATGCTCCACTCCCTCCATCATCTTTGTGGCTCTGCGCTAAACTCTTTCAAGCAATTCCCTGTCCTCCTTGTACATGGAGATGGGGTGCAGGACAAAACAAATACAGTAACTTTCTCAAGCCTAAACAGTGTAACATCCATACATCCTACTATGTTGACTGCCACTGAAATGTAACTTTTTCTTAATGATAGTATTTCTATAACGTAAAGATTGCTGAAAGAGCATGGCAGTAGAGGTTTTCTTTTTTTTTTCCTCCCCTTCTTTGACTTCCTATTTAAAATTAATCCAAAGACTCCCTGTAATACCTCACTTTGTGTTCCTTTACAGGTCAAAAACTTGTCAAAAATTCTTACTTTTAAATATTGGTTTTTGTTTGCTTGGGGTTTTTTTGGTGTTTGCTTTTGGTTTGGGGCTTGGGGTTTTTTTTCACTGTGTTCTGTATCCTGATACCCCTGGTAAAAGAGTAATTAGAAACTTACTTGAACTGGCTGTTTACATTGACAAGTAACAAGTGCTGAATTAGTCTCTCTTAATCCTATGTCAGGAAAACCAAATTGAAGATAGTACTGGATACCAAATAAGTACACAGCATATTTTGACTTCAGTCTTTTATACTCTAATGCAGTTCTCTCTGAAGTTAGACTGATAAAGATTTTAGTATTGGTAGCTGCTTCATCAGCATGAGGTAAGCAAGCAGACAATGGAGCAACTTTAAGGAATTTTTGAATAAGTAGACTAAAAGTCCAGGAGTGACCAGTAGGATCTTTCTAGTCAATTATCCATGTGACCAAGTCTTTTGATAAGCTAACATTATTCACAGTGGTATCTTTAATACATAACTAAAGGTTTACTGATCCTGTGAGGATCTTACTACCAATATTGCAACTAGTTGACAATTCACAATTAGTTCTTGACATCCATCTATTAGCTGATTCCTGATCCACTTAAAATGTGTTGTATTGATCGTTTGCAGAATATTATCAGACATACACATGCTGCTTGTTTATAGTATAAAATGTCTTATATTGACATAAACCTTTAACTTAATCAACTGTGTTTGATATCAGTATCCCTCAGATATTTAATTAAGCAAATCACTTATTACTGACATTAACCTAAGGTGGTAGATGCCAGTCCTGTGCTTGGTGGAGTGTGATTTTCTCGAACTGTGCATAATCTAAATAACGAGATCTTATACCTGAAAAACTTACTTTTCTGGGGCGCTGGCTTTATTTAGCAGAGTAACAGTAAGTGCGATTAACATTCTCTATGCAGTTATCTATGGTGATTTGCAGAACACAATCGGATCCTTCCTGTAAGGATTTCTCCTACAAATATTGAGAAAATAAGTGTTTAGATCACCCTGTGAAGAAAGAGGAGAAGAATCTGTTTGAAGAATTACTTGTGTTGTCACACACAGTGTTATTTACTGTTGCTGTTTAAGGTAAAGAAGGTAACCTGTCATTTTTGGGTGAATGTTTTCATTAAACAATGAGGCTGGTTATCCGTGTCTTGGTGTAGCACAGTCTAGAAGAGCATGGTGCTACTATGATTTCTAGCAAAACAAATAATTTTATTAACTTGAGGAAGTGTTTTGGAAACAGCACCATTTTGCTTGGTCTGTTCCATCTCTAGAGTCTAGTCTGTTTTTGGGTGGTCCAAACTGTCCACTTTCCTCTCCTTTCCTTAAAAGAGAGACAAGGGCCTTATTTAAACTTATACTTTCAGCAGGCTGAAGATAATTTGTGAAGATTAAGTATTAAGCTAATTGAATATTTACTGCTACTATGAACAGAGCAGGAGAAAAAGGAATAACCTCATGATGTTGATTTTGTCTCCTTCTCTTATTTGTTACTGGCTGTGGTCCAAAAGTGTTTTCTGTGCTATGTCAGATCTTGCAGGCAGTTTCTTGGACCTTTTATGAACACTTATCTTTCAAATCAGCTGACTCCTGTTACTCTTTGCCTTCTTTGTTTATGGCTGGAAAATTACTGAGCATTCAGGTTTTAAAATCAACTTTACCTTAAAGTCCAACTCAAAATGTAAAGCTCTTAAATCCAAGCACTCAGTAAATTAACAGTTTTATTTCAGGTCAGCTTTTTGGTGGCTTTTTTGTTTTCTGTAGCCGTTAGGAAAGATAATTAATACCTGTTACAAAAACTGCTTATTTGTCAGAATTGTTGTGTATGTTAAATGTTGGAAATCAACTCTTATTCTAGCCCTTTGCTAACATAAAGGTAGAGTTCTTACCTTCATATTCTTCTTCTTTATTAATAGGTATTTGAGTGAAGAACTGATTCTCTGAACACATTGGAGTATTCTCAATCTTTAACTCATCCTAAATGCACACTAACAATTATTTCAATTTATAAAGTACTTGATGAGTCGTCATCCTGTCATCATAGACAGTCTTTATTTTTTTATTTTTTTTTTCTTCTCAGGTGTATATGTTTTTTCAGAGCACAGGATGGATTGAAAAGCTTTCTTGAGGCCCATCCATGGTTGACCATGTATTTAACTTTTCAAAGGGTAGCCCTTCCTCTGCAGGTGTTCTGATAAATGCTCTAGCTGGAGCCAGGTCTTCTAGCATTTTAATTAACTCTCCACACAGGGAGCCTTTCTGTGGAGGAAACATGCATTTTCTTTAAAAAGAACTTCCAAAATAGGTTGTGAGCGTGAACTGTAGGGGAGAAAAAATAACTCTTAAGTATGTGAGCAGTTGTGTTGCTGATTCTGCTGTATTATGTAAAGATTTGAAGTTGTAAGTCAGTGTGATGTGCAAGTAGGTAAAACACTTACTTACATTGAAAGTATTGCTGTGGCTGCAAGAATCCCAGTTGTGAACTTAACTCTGCAGTGTCATCAGTCTGAATTTAGTTGATTTGGAAGAGGGAGCTGAGACCCAAAGACATGGTGGAAAATTATTTTCATTAATGTCATCTTTGGATGTCTCATTTTTTAGCTTGAGTATAGTACATGTCATCAGAAGTGCTTCAAAAGTACTGAATGTCTTTGTCTTCTACCAGCTTCAACTGGAGTCAAATGGTCAGCGTTGAGGAAGACTCAAACGCAAAGGTGTTGTGTTGCACGCTCTGAACATATCAGTTCCTTCAAGAAGGATATTATCTGTGTTATTTTTGTGACTTTGTACTTGGTTCAGTTGATGGGTACATATTTACATGATGGTGATAATTCATTTAAAATACGATCCTAGGTTTTCTTAAGGGAGCTTGTATTCTGAGACTTAAAGCTGAAAATGCAGTTTCTTCCATGGAGCCAGTGAAATGTAGTATGCAACCCCTGATTCAACAAAGATCATTAGGAAGACTCTACTACAACAATCAGTAGGGTTTGATTTTTAACTATAGTTAAACTGTCAAATATACATACTAAGGTTGGGCATTTCCAACATGAAGGGTATCTTCAAATCTTTGGTATATCTGCTTTGTATCAACATGATTTATGTTTTTTCTTTGCTTACATGACTGTCTGTGCCTCCTTTCTATATTTTTATAGGTCCATGCCTGCCTTACATTATATACAGAATCACAGAATCGCTCGGTTGGA
>NW_010207466.1:0-1529 GCF_000695765.1 Mesitornis unicolor
AAAGTGAATATGCATAATTTCCAATTAACTTCCCTGGGTTACCACGTTTATGGGAAAATGCTAATTGTAGCAATATCCACAGCAGTTTCATATACATATCACATTTTAATTTCAGATTGCAATTTTCTGGCACTATTTATTTGTTGCATATTTATATTTTTACTGGCTGATTTTGAAAATGTTTCCGTGTATCAGGAAACCATGTATTGTTAGGTTCATACATGTACTCATCAATCTATAGGTATATCTTGAAAAAAAGTATTTTAAATAGAAATAAAAATATTAGAGTCATTGCTAGATATTGAGGAATGTATGCTTCTGGAGATAACCTTCCTTGCCAGCTATCTGCCTAAAGATGCATTTGTGTTACTTCCTAGACAGGAATATGTGGGTTTAGATAAGCTAAGTGGTAAGCTATAGGTGCAAAATGTAAGAATAGATTACAAATCACCTCCATTCTCCAGTAAGAAAGAATTTATCTACATAGGATAAGAGAAGCATAAGTATTAAACTCAGCTATATTAAAATCCTACAGAAGGAGTCTAATCACTGAGACAAATACACAAGTTTCCATCTCTTAAAAAAGCTCACCAATCCAATGAGGAGGGGCTCCACTACCATTGATTCTTGCATTGATTCTTGTATATTGATTCTATTAAAGTTCTATTTAACTGACTCCCAGACTCAGAGAGTCTTATTAGAGGACTAAAGAAACAAATCATGCTAGTTTTCAGTGATTGTTTTCACTTTCTCAGATGCTCAGAATCAAAGAAAGTATTCAAATCAGACTTAAAAAAAATACAAAAGTAGATCTAGTCTAGCAGACCTGAACTACTAATTTTAAATAGTAAAGTGATATGTAATTTCAAGGTATAAAAAATAGAGCACTGTATGCTAGAATAATTATTTTTGTAGATTTTTAAATTTTCTCTATTGTCCCCTACCGTCCCAGGGGGAGGATTAAGAAAAGGGAATAGAGAGAAAAAAAAAAATGCTTCACACAAGGTTGGAAGTTAAGACTGTAACAAGTTTAATGAAAAAACAGCAGGGGAAAGGAAAAGGGAATTAATAAGGAAGAAAGGATATTTAAGTATACACAAAACCCGATCCCAGCAGTCCCGAGTGGAAGTGTTTTAGCAGTGCCTCGTGGCTGCTGCGACTGCTGTGACTCGTCACCAGGGACCGCAGCGGTGCCAGGAGTGAATGGTGGTGGATGCTGCTGAGCATGTGGAGGTAGGTCCAGCTATCCCAAGATGTGACAGGATGCATCCCAGGAAGCCAGGAAAAGCCCGCGAAAAACCTCGGTTTTTTATAGACTGTGGTCGGAAAGGGGAGGGAACTGTACTGATCTCGGCCCCCCCAGGGTCCTACAGACACCACCTGTCCTTCCCTTTCAGGCTGTTAACCCTTAAACCATAACACAATAACTTCCCCCCCTTTGTGCCATACTTTTCCCTGCCACAGTCAAGTCCACTTCATCAAGTTAAGGACTCTCTACTCAGCAATCTGTGGGGTCCAGGTTGCAGGAC
>NW_010207467.1:0-7512 GCF_000695765.1 Mesitornis unicolor
CCAGAACCAGGGCCAGGGATGGGACCGGAGCCGGGGCTGGGATCGAGGCCAGTGCCGGAGCCAGGGCTGGGACCAGGGCCGGAGCCAGTGCCGGGGCCAGGGCCTGGACCAGGACCAGGGACGGGAATGGGACCAGGGCCGGAGCCGCTTTTAAAACAGTATTATTCTCACTCAATGAGACCTCAGCATGCCACAGCCTTACAATTAGTGCCATTTGAATCACAATGATGAACCACAACACAGAATCGTAATAGTTGTTCCTCATTCCTCCAAACCCCTGTGTCTCAAGCTTGCCAGGCAAAGGAACAGAATCATTTTTTATAAGCATGTTCATGACGTAATGGCCAAGGTACTCAGGCAAAGCCTTAAGCCAACTCAAGCCTGCATCCGTCACAGTCCGAAATATATGGCAATATAACATGGAGACAGGGCAAGTCAGCATGACAGACACCAGAACAAAATTAACAGAGGTCACAAAAGCATTCTCTAACAGGCCTCGCAGAAGCACAGTTACGAGAAACATTGTAATACTAACTTGCAACTTGTCTCGTTGGGGAAATAATAATAAAAATTAATTTCCAAACTCGTGCCCCACATTGGGTGCCAATTATCCTGTTTCTATTTAAGGGTCAAAGAGCAAGATTCTCTCTCTGTTCTCCCCTACCCTCCCAGGGGGAGGATTAAAAAAAAAAAGAGGGAATAGAGAAAAAAGATGCTTCGCACAAGGTTGGAAGTTAAGACTGTAACAAGTTTAATGAAAAGCAACAGGGGAAAGGAAAAGGGAAGTAATAAGGGACAAAGGATATTTAACTATATACATAACCTGATTCCAGTAGTCCCAAGTGGAAGTGTCTGAGCAGTGCCTCGTGGCCGCTGCGACTGTCACAGTGACTGCAGTGGTGCCGGGGATCAGATGGTGGTGGATGCTGCTGAGCATGTGGAGGTAGCCCCAGCCGTCCCAAGATGCAACAGGAAGCAGCCCAGAAAGCCAGGAAAAGCCTGCCAAAACCTTGGATCTCCTCGGTTTTTTATAGACTGTGGCCAGAAAGGGTAGGGAACAGTACTGATCTCGGATCCCCCAGGGTCCTACAGACACCACCTGTCCTTCCCTTTCAGGCTGGTAACCCTTAAACCATAACATTCATGCAGCTGCATAATATTACATACACGTAGATGCAAACACTCCTCATCAATTCCTTTTCATTTCTCATCCTTCTACGACCCAGTTAAGTCTATGCAATGCACTCCTCATCTCCACTGGCTGATTCTGCATGTGTATAGCCAGATGTGTGTTCAACACATCTTTCTTTTCTCATTTTCTCTTGCAAATTTAAATGAAAATGAGAAAATATGCTTATATAGGATTTTCAGGATAATTTTGTAAACATCCTTGGCTGAATAGAAAATTTTTCAATTAAACAATCCACTTCGTTAGGAAATTACTACTGGAAGAATACCATTCCATTTGCTTCAGTTTAAGTTGTTATTCTATGAACAATTGAATGATTTTGGAAGTTTTAAGAATCCAAATTTCCCTAGACTTAAAAGACAGTTTAAGTTTTTCAAAATGTTGTGAAAAACACACCTAATATGTATCTTGATATTCAAGAAAACCGTATTTTTAAATGGATACTTATTTGGAAGAAGAACTCAATTCTACCATTCTCGTATTGAGAAATGTATGTGAAAGTGTGAGCCCTTAAACACAACTAATATTAAAAGAAAGAGGAAAAGAAACAATGCCCCTGCCCATCCCAGGCTCCAGGGTAGACCACTTGAAAAATAAGGTACGATGTCTATTGATCAAAGAAAGTCTGCTTGCTTACTATAGCTGTCTGCAACCTCAGCACTCATTCAGACTAAATGCTGAATGAACTGTGATCATCAGACCACAGCTAAGGAAAATTATCAAAAGAAAAGTGAAGAAAAAAACAGAAACAATGCTCTGTATATAAGAATTAACAGTTTGCCCAAAGGTTCAATAGATTTCTGTAGTATTAAAATAATTGGGTCTGGTGGGAATACTCCTCCAGGAAGAGGAGTTCAGTCACACTATGGGATACCTGTGCTGATTTCAAGCTCAGTATCTCATTCTTCTCCCTAAATTGCCACTACATCTTTGGTATGAAGTACTCAGTCTCGATGATGATAACATTACAGGCACTTCCTTAGGTTATTTATCACATGCAGTTGCATAGTTGAAGTCTTCAGTTCTATGGACTTAGATAACTGAGTGAAAAATCAGTACTAAACATGCCTTCTCCTTACTGAGAGGAGATGTCATGTCAACCAGCATAGTTATTAGCATGGTTATGTGGACTGAGCTCCTTGAGCTACTTTGGGTGGTAGCACTTTAGCTCCAGTTTCGTTCCCCTCCTCCCAGAGACTGGTGCTTCTATTTCTTTGTTAAAAGGAACCCTTGGTCCTCCCATTCTTGATGGCCTTTGTATCCATGTTGTTGCTGTGTCACCGTTCTTGGGCACCTCTTTCCCAGTCTTCCCATTTGAACTTCTAAAATTTTGAAAATAATCTCAGACCCTACTAGAATAACATGTACAAATTATTATACATGTATTTATGTAATTATAAAGAGATAGAAACAGAATGGGTGCCAATCACCTGCTTGAGATTTTGTTTATATAGCCCATGGGTAGGAAAATGATGGAAGGTAAGTCCTATTAGCACATCATCATTTCGTCTTCATCTAACTAATAAAGCCTCTAGTCTTCCCTGCTTGCTGGCTGGATGCTATTTAAGACTGTATTCTGTTAGGAAGCAAGATCTTCCCTGGTACCTGGATCATTTTCTTTGGAGCAAACAGGCACTCATTTCTTCTATGATGTGGTGGGTTAATCTTGGCTGGATACCAGGTGTCCACCAGACTCATCTATACTGATACCCCCCTCAGCAGGATGGGGGGTAGAAAATAAGATGTAAAAAAAACTCTCATGGGTCAAGATGAAGGAAATTTAATAAAAAAAAAAGAAAGGAAATTGCCACATGTGGAAGCAATGGAAAACAAAATATGTTGTTCTCTATTTCCCATCAGCAGTTGACATCCAGCTACTTCCCAGAAAGCAGGGCTTCAGCACCATGGGAAACCTTGGTAAGAAGCAGTTTATCTTACATGCATGGTCAATCAGTCTGAAGATGAAGTGGAAATGAGCAGAAGACTGTCTTCAACACTGAAACGAAGTGTAATGGCACAATTTTTCTGGAGGTTAAACTACATTTTCTCCCAAATTGAGTAATGTGAATGTGTAATGTAAAATTAAAAGGGAATCTTTTAAGGGAGCCTTTAAAAGGGAATTTAATAGTAGCTTTTTATTTTTCAGGCAAGTAATTAGAATCTAACATTTAAAACATAACATTTTAAGCAAATAAAAAGGACTCTGAATTTAAGGAAAAATAAGAAACAACACATTTGGTTTTATTAATGAAGAAAATAACGTATCCAGGTCTGTAGTCTTGTAGGAGATTTCTGACTGGAGTTCTGAAGAAATAAAAATGCAAAATAGGAATCAGGCAAAAAGAACCGTTTGTGGAATCCAGGCGTGCCCAACAGTTATGAAAGAGAAATTATGTCTTATAGACACAATAGATATGCATGCATTAGAAATAAACTAGCAAAAGCACTTTTTTTGGTGAACACTGTGATCCACACTTCAGAGCAGTACCCAGTGCTTTAAGCTGTCATTTAGTAAAAGTGACGTGACAAACTGAACTTGACTTTGAGCATGAGTATCTGTGCAATACTTTATACTATGGTGATTAAAATAACAATGTGTTTTTATATTTATGCTGTCACTTTTGTTCTTTGGAGCTCGCAAGTAAAGTCTTGTGCAGAAAGTTTTGATTAAAAAATGTGTAGACAGTGTCTTCAAACAAAAATATATAAACAAAACACCCTTGCCCTTCTGTGTATCCTTTCTATTCTTTCTGTAGATAAGAAATCACATGGAGAAGTTAATTCTCTCCTTAGACAGACCTTTTGATAATGCATCTCCACTGGGACTATGTATGTGTATAGTGGTTTTCTTAGAGCAGATGGAAGGTGAAAACATCTTGGCAGATTGTTTAATATTTACTTAGAGAGCCTACCTGGATCTTATTTTCAGTGTTGTAGAATATTCAGTGCGTGCTCTTTGCTTCATCTGATGTACATTACAGGTTTGCAGAGGAGTACATATATATCTATATTTCATGTCAACAGCACATGAATACCAGTTGTATTTAATTAATTATACACATGGTAACAAGCAAGGTTTTTCTCTAATTCCCTTCTGTGTTCATTTTCCACAGCTTTCCATTGTTTAAAAAATATTCTCCAAACATAAGGAAGCTGCAAAACCAACAATAATAATAGCTTTTATAATATGGACTATAACTTTATAGTATTGAATGAGTATGAAAATTCTCTGAATTTTAAGAGGGTTTGAGAGGTTTTGGAGGTTTTTTGTGCATCTGAATTTGATCTTTCTGTGATCTTTCTAATTCACACACCACCTGGATTAGGCTGAAGTAATCTACTGCTATAAAACACATAAATATCATTAGATTAATCTGCATGCCTCTAAATTACATTATTAGATTACATTAGAGTGAGCCATGGGAGCAGAGAAAGACAGAAATAAGAAAAACATCACAGGGTAAAAAGAATGGCAATTTCTGTTTTTTTTCTCCCGGGGGGAATGTCCTTTAATGTGTATAAGAAAACTGTCTAGAAAGTCTGACATCTTTAGCTACCTACATATTTTGATTGCAGTCTGAACTAACATTTCATCCTTTCTATGCTTTTATGCAGAAACTAAAACACAGATATCACCAGAAAGGAAATTAAAATGGCTAATCAGAATTTTGAGAAAACTCTACAGAATACAAGTCAGGTCCTTGGATCAGTTTGATTTTAACTCTTTAACAAATCAGGGTAAATGGCTCTAGAGGCATTTATAGAGACATTCAAAACCTTAATTTTCATGTGCAAAGTTGGGGGGCTTTTTATGCTTACGATTATTTTTGCTAGAAGAGCCACAAATAAGGCTAGACTAATCATGTGTCACCTCAGCAAAACAACATTAGAGACAGATGCTCCCATCCAGGATCTTCTCTAATTAAACAAATAGCATCCCTGATCTATATGTGGAGAAAGGAACTACTAAAAATGAGACTCATGGTTCCACTTATGTGTTCTGAAATTTAGCATGTTATCTGTCAACCATCTCTTACAGACTCCATAGAATTTATGGTTAAAGAAGATGTAACTGGAGGTAAGCGAATGTCACCATACATACTTCAGTCAAGGTGCCCAGAGGAAACCTTTCCAGGCATTACTGTCAGAATTACAGAAACATTTTCATGCCTTTTCCAACAGACTTTTTAATGCCCTTAACATTGAAATGCCATATATTCCTATTCTTATGAATCCTTTCTGGACCTCAAAAGCTATTTAGTTGTTTAAGAAAGCAAGCAAGAAAGGAATGGTGTGAGTCACTTCTTGTCTCAAAGTATACTTGGAGAAGGAACAACTGACTCCCAGCTTTTATATGGCTGTCACAGAGTGGTAGCTTATTGTATGAAACAGACTGAATTTTATCTGTCCTACATTATTTTCCATATGGGAGGTTTTAGCTATTTCAGAATAAAACCGATAAAACTTTCATCCATTTTGTAGAAACTGGGTTATTTTGCCAGAAATAACCTAAAGACAGATTAAGTTTAAGAGGTAGCAGAGACGATTGGAAGAGAAGATGAGCAGAGACAATAGCCTAGTCCTTACAGCTTTGCTTAGATGAGGTGTACACACCTGATTTAATTCAAAATTTCAATTTCAATGTTAAAAAAATTTCTCTAAGAGCAGTTGAGGGTCTTCATCCTTTTTGAGAGTAGTGTTCTTGACTCTCATACTTTTTAAATCCTTCCCCAGTACAGTGCAGATTTTATTAGTTTCTACAAAACCAGATTTTTTCACAGTAAGAGCAGAATTCAATAATTAAGTGTGGATATCTAAGTTTAGATGTCTAAGTGAGAGCTTTAGACAACACAGTATGTTGTAGCCAAATAAAACAGTGAGTATAACAGAAATAATAAAAAAGACAAAATGGATGGCAGGATAAGAATGGAGTGGATTTTATTTAAAGAGATTCTACTATACTTACTCTGTTAAGAAACCAGGAAAAGCATCATAGATACTTACATGAAAAGTTATAATTCTTGCTACTTAACCAGCCAAAAATTCTAGAATCATGAGATAGTTTGGGTTGGAAGGAACGTTCTGAGTTCATCTAGTCCAACACCTCACAATGGCCAGGGACACCTTCAGGTGACAGGAAACCGCCAGGTTTCTCAAAATGCTGTCCAGCCTGGCCTTGAATAGTTCCAGAGACAGGGCATCCACAACTTCTTGAACAACCTGTTACAGTATCTCACTACCCTCAACTTAAAAAAAAGTCCATCTTATATACAAACCAAGTCTTCACTCTTCCAGTTTAAAACCATTGCTCCTTGTCCTGCCACTACAGTCCTTGGTTTAACTAAGTGGCAGCTAGAACTGGAAATACTGTTCTTTAGAGAAAAAAGGTTATGTTACAAGATCTAGTGCAGGCAGAGTTCATCCATCACTTCTCCTTCTACATGGCTGGAATAATTTCACCTTGTTTTATATAGTCATAGTTATCTGGGGAAGAACTGTTTACAAGGTCATGTAGCCATAGGATGAGGCATAATGGTTTTAAACTAGAAAAGGGTAGATTTAGGTTGGATATTAGGAAACAGTTCTTCAATATGAGGGTGGTAGATCACTGGAACAGGTTGCTCAGTGAGGTGGTGCAGGCCCCATCCCTGGAGTTATTCAAGGCCAGGCTTGATGGGGCTCTGAGCAACCTGATCTAGTAATATTGTCCCTGCTTACTGCAGGGGGGTTGGACTAGATGATCTTTAGAGGTCCCTTCCAACCCAATACATTCTATGATTCTATGAGTTTATTGTATTTGGTGTCTAAAACTGGTTTTCCATTAAGTCAGAAAATTTTCTAATGAACTAAACCAGACACTATTGAATAAAAGTAAATCTTTCAAACAGTTTCAAATGCAGCTTTCTACAGACTAGGAGGTGGAGAATATGTTCTGTCTTCAGTTTAGGAGTTTCATGTGTCAAAAATTCAACATGTGTAGTAGAAAAGTAAATAATTGTATCATTTTCCTCAGACTTTTATGACTTTTCAAAGTTCATCATCGTAAAATGACACAGTATAATAAAGCTGTTTCTACACATTAGCAATGTGATGAACATTCAATAAAGGAAGATCAAGATTGAAATTTTTACACAATGACTTTATACTCTTCAACTTAGTATTATAAAAACAATAAAGAGTTTAATATTGGTATTCATTATGTATTAGGTTCTGTTCATTTATTAAACAGTGGGTGATTAAATTAAATACAACTTTAGCATCTCTCATGACTCTCTCTTACATGTCTGAACAGACCACTTGCGTGGAATCACAGAATCAGAGAA
>NW_010207468.1:0-26016 GCF_000695765.1 Mesitornis unicolor
ATCCACCAAGCAGGTCACCTCGTTGTAAAAGAAGATAAGATCAGTCAAGCAAACAGACACATACTATAGAATTTCACTCAGCTGCTCCTGTAGCAAGCCCCATTATTTTACTGGGCTTTGAGAATCAAACATTTATGCCTCAGTCCTAGAAAGCATTTAAACACATGCTTAAGTCCCTCCCTAGTCAATAAAAGCACTTAAACACATACTTTGTTCCTGCCGAAGTCAACTGGATGTTGACACAGCAAGTAGCTCGCTGAGCATAACAGGCTGCTAACAGGGAGCTTCAGTGAATTGCATTGCTATACTTCGGAGCTTCGAATTGGGGATGTGTTTCTTCATTTTTAGAGCAACTAAACTACGGACTTCCCATCCTGTGTGATGTTCGAGGATGTTGATTTGGTCTTGCCTGGAGCTGGGGTGCAAGATCAAATACATATATATATGGGGGGGGGTGTATGTATGTATATATATTCTAAAGAAGCACAAGTATTCTCAAATGTTTCACATCACTCTTTTAACAGTGTGCCTCAGCCAGGCCAGAGCAAGCCTTTTCAATGTTTCTCTTCAGCTTCTGTTGGGAGATATTTATATGCAACACAGCCCAGGCCAGTGCCAAAGGGATCACTTCCCCCTACCCCTCCCCATCACAGAGACACAGCACTGCCCGTGGCAAAGGACACTCAAACTCCCACAACACCTGTTTCCTCAACACTAAACTGCTCCGGTGGAAAATATTCCCCCTGGCCCCCTGTATGTCAAATCGTGGTTGTCATCCTATCGAGCAGACCACCCTAAAGCAAAGCTCCAGCTCTTCGCCCCACCACCCCCACAGAGACTCCCCCAGCCGCTCAGCTGCCTCCCACCACACGGAGCCAGCTCCTCTGCGCCTCGATGAGGCTGTGGGACATCCTGGCTGCCTCTGCCTTTCCTCCTCCCTACTTAGAAATTTATTCTAACCTCAGTAAAGTGGTTAGGGGCACTTAAGAGCCAGTTACGACCAGAGGCTGGGCTGGGTTGGAGGAGCAAAGAAGACACTAAGAGCTGCTATGGCCAGGTTTAATGGCATTTTGCTCCCAGCCGGTGGCACCTGCATTCAAGGGGGCAACCAGATCCCTGGGAAAGAGCCTAAAAAGGAGCAGCCAGGTTTTTTTCCCTGGTCCACAGTAGCTGTGACACCTCCTTTTTGAAGCCCAGCAGGGATCGACCAAATCCCAAACACTGCTCCCCTGCCCTGACATCAGTGGGGGAATGGGCTCTGTGCACCTCCTCCTGCGGGGCTTGCTCTGCCCATGCTACAGGGCAAAGTCCCATAGAAATGGAAGTTACTGTGATTATAGCTTGCCTGAACATATGGTTTAAAGGATCTTTCGGCGTGTAAAATGCATGAATATGCATCATAACTAGATGTCACCGCTTAAGTTACATAATCCTGCACAAACATATATTTAAGAAGGACCCGACATCCTCTGTTTTTTAAGGGGCTTTAGCAGTGATTAATTCTCTGAGCTTATTAATCACAACATGTGTTAGTGTTTGATAAATTGCCCGAAAGTTGCATTAGTTAATAAGTGTAAGAACAAAATGAAATAGCTTCATCTGTTTTTATAATAAGACAAAGAGCATCATGGGAGCATACACGGTGGTCATGAATAAAAGAGAAACATTCATTTATGATAATTGGTTTCAGCTCCCCGTTTGGCTGGTTCTTGTGACCTAAATGTATCCAGTTGTTTCCTTTCTTTCCCGTTGGTTTTTGGGTCACTCCTAATGGTTTAATTCAACAAAAAATGTCTACCATTTCCTGTAACCTCTGTCTTTTTTCATTCCTCCTTCCAAAATGTTTTTTTCTGTGCAGCATCTAGAGAAATCTCCCTCTCTCTCTCTCTTGTTTCCTTCCAAGTGAACAAAGTCAATATTGTTGACAGAGAAAAGGTTTAACTCCAGGCAAAAGGGGGAAAAAAAAAGTAATAGTCATTTATTTGTCTCCACTTTTGAGTTCACAAGGGTTTTTTGTTTGATCCTGGTGGTCAAGACTTTGACACGGAACATGCCCCCTCTGACCATGAACAATTTATGGAGGGAGAAAGAGACAAAAATCCTCATTCATGTTTAAGAAAGCAAAGGAAATGGCTGTAGATTAATATTTGTGCATTTGTAGCAAATTTTCTGATAGGTCTGTAACACATTCAACCACCCTGGTTGAGAAACACAAGAGGCGAAACTCAGCCCTGGAGAGTTGAGTTTTGTTACTCTTGGACACCTTTCAAAACATCAGCCCTCATTCTGCTTTTCTTAGGGCAGCTTTTTCTTCCAGCAGAGAGTGAAAAATATTGTACTGCATTTGCTAGGGGGAGGCACACGCCGGCTGGGGTTACCTTGAAGCACAGGCAGGGAGCACTTGCCATGGCCCTTCCATTTGCACTTACGCCTGAGCATCTCTCCGATCATCACAACTTTGTTGTACATCTCCTGTTTGTTCTACTCAAAGCAACAAATGAATTTTCAGGCACCAGCTCCTGAGTTCAGGTTGGTGGGAGATGCAGCGCAGCACAACACGGGGATGCCAGAAGGCTGTTAGCACTCAGTAGTGATACTCCAACATGTGCCATCAGGAGTCCCTGTTCCTAGTTATATTCAGCACATTAAAACTATTTGGGCTCAAATTCTCCTTTTGCCAGGTGTCTGCCTCCAGCAAAATTTTCTAGGAAATTACAAGGAGGGTGGGAGAGGGCAAGGCCTGGTGGTTTGCCAGCACTCGATTAGAGAAAAGTGCTTAGTCGATGTAAAAAATTCTAACAATTATTTTCTGGAGACTCTCACGCCTCCATCCTCTGGAAAGAGGACTGGAAATTCGGTATCACACTGAGAACAGGCATGTGCGTTTTGCCTCCAAATTTGGCAAAGCCTTTGAAATCTCCCCACTAAAGATTTGTTAGTCTTTGGGAGAAAAACCTCTACAGATTCTGTCTGCCTTGATCTCACTCCACTTTGGGGCTTCTGGGGGGGCTATTACTCCCTTCTTGGCTGCTGGACACGTCTGTGGCTCTGGGCACAAGAAGAGACAGCCAGGAAGCCATCCCTGTCTTCTCAGCCCCTGGAGTAGTCCCTCCATAGTCCCTTGTTGCCCAAATCATGCAAAGAGAAAAGCAACAGAACTGCAAAGCAGGAGAAATGGGGGAATAACCAGGGAGAAGCCTGGAGAAAACACCTAGGGGAGAGATCCAGCCCGGGCAAACACTTGCAACTACATCAGGGAATTGGGATTGGGCAGAAAAATGAGGCAGGAGAATCTGTCAATGATATCTCAAAGAAGCATAGATAGAACACGTGCACAAGGAAGTGGATGAAGGCCACAGATATGGCCTTAATTCTCTGTCATGTTTCAAGACTTTTAACTTAAATTTCTCATGCACAACAGTCTATGTTATACTTTCTGGAGCACCCGGAGCTCTACACCAGACCAGGAAACCAAACAGCAAAGCATCTCACTGCTACATCAACCACCCCCTGACACCGCCGACAGGCTAAACAGACATGGCAGGAAGGTGAAATGAGAGGGCAGAGATGGCATGGTCTTGAATATGTTGATGGTACACGTGAGGTGGAGTGAGCTGCAGTAGCAAATCAAAGTCTGCTCTCAAACCTCTCACATGGCTGTTATCCAGAGACCCTTTGGCTAGAAATCAGTTCCCCACAAAAACATTAGTGTGATATAAATATTCATGTGATTTTAGCCATACAACATCTAGAAAATTTTTAGCTGTTAAGAATTCATCATTCCTTGCAACCTTGAGTAGTAGAAATTCTAGTTTTCTGTTATCATAATCTGTCCTTGCCCATTGGATTGCACACCTCGGAGGCTGAGGCTTTCAGAAAAGAAATCCAACCTGGAGAAATTTCAACTGAAGTCATGGGCATCACCAATGCTTCTTATACCAGCAGTACCCATTCCTAAGCATGCAGTAGAAACTGGAAGTATAAATGTGTTCAAGACACAACAGGGTACATTTAGAGAGGACAACTCTGACTGTGGCTAGCAAGTACAGAGGTCCAAGCACAAACTGCATCATGAGCAATTGCTGGAGGATGCTTCAGGGAAGATTTCATGCTGTATTGGACCTATTACTGGGGGTGCACTAAGGACTACTGCTGGCAGCTGGGTCCAAGCTACACAGGCATCTCCATCATGGCACTTTTCCTCCCGATTAGAAAGGCTGCCCATGGCTGAGATCCAAACCGCAGCCTGATCTGCAGTGACCAACCCTTAGCTCTTGGGAACCACAACTCACATGTGCTATCACCAAGGGTCATGCAAGGACTCTCCTGCCTGCAAGAGAAGAACAGTCACTACTTTCTTGAAACGGTCCCACCTTGGCTGCTCTGGTTTTGGGATGCATTTCACCCAACAGGATGAATCCCCTGTATCCTCCACCAGCACAGATACAGAGAATTCGGCTGCAAAGAATTCGTGCCTCCCCCACGAGTACAGCAAAGCTCATGACTGCAGGCAAACCAGCATGAGGAAGGGCCAGAAAACTCCTTTCACGTCAGAAAATTAAAACCCACTGTCTAGACAAGAGATCAGGAATTATCTTAAGTTCCAAGCAGTGATAACTGACCAAAGGAAAGGGAGGAATAAAAGGATTATTCTTTTTGGGTATGCCATGCCAATAAGAGGAAACTATGATTTCACTGTCACAATGCTGCTAAAGGCTCATTGCAGCAGGTTTTCTTCCCAGTTCTGCACCTTTCTATGATGGAAAATACACGAGTTTTATCATATACAGTCCCAGCACAAAAACTTTCAAAAGAGACAGGCTGGTTGCTACATGAGACACCTGCTTTGTGTCTGTTTGCATTTGTCATGACTGAAAATGTGATTTATGGAAACTGCACATCTTAAAATATGACGAGCATTAAAGTGTTGTTGCATCCTCTCAACAGCTTCAGAAAACTGTTTTTCTCTACACTTAGCAAACCAGGGGAGATGGTGAAGCCAACTCCTCTAGGATAACCACACAAAAACAGATGACAACATGGACTTCCCAACAGAATGGACTGAGTAGCTGCCCAAACCTGAGCCCCTCCACTCCTCTAATGATGCTGAAACATCAGTGTGGGTCTCTGATACTCTCTCCTTTGCCTTACACCTGTCCTCACCCTCCTCTACAGTCGTAGTTTAAAGATGTTCGGATGTGCTTTGTCACAAACCCAGCTGACAGACTCCACACAGGTGGCCCAGACAGTTTTTCATGTGAGTTTTCTGGCAAATGATATTTGAAAAACTCTGAAAAATCTGCCTTTGTAAAAAATCACAGTACCAGGAACAGGGATCAGAGAGAAGCAAGATCCACGTCTTTCTGTAGTAAGATTCACAATATTCAGTAACAGTACTCAGCAAAGTCAATATTCAGCAACAGAACTATTTGGTAGGATAAATGCATCTTCAGTTTCTTTTAGAGGCAGCAGGTTAATTAATATTGGGTGCCAGTGTCAAAGACTATGGAAATCTTGCAGGGTGCTCTTTGTTTCCAGCAGTGGTATCTGCAGCTACTCCAGAAATATGAAGACATACCTTTAGCGATACACTCTGGTTCAGTCTACCCCAATTATCTCGATAACACTTCAAGATGATCTGCAATTCTATGCAAAATCAGGCGTGACAGCCAGTTTTGCATTACACAGCATCTGTGCTCCCTGTTTTAGATGAGCACTTCTCACTCTTGAGGGGGCCTTTTACACACGTTCCAGCTGCACAGAGGTCCCACAGAGCTGTTGGTGTGTGAGTTTAGCTGTGAGAAGTGACCGGCTCTAAATCTTATCAAATTGTTTCAATTGTGTGAATTAAGTGGCTTCCTTATATCCCCAAATAACCATGCAGCTCTACAAATACAGGATTTCCATCTTCAGAGATGCTGGTCCAAGCCTTTCCACCCATACTCAATTGACCATGGAATAATGACGCTTGTTCCTTCTTGAGTTACAAAGATTTTAGACTACTGTAAGTAAGAAGTGAGCTGCATCTGTATCTGCGCAGGTCTCGGCACAGTAACCCACATCTTCAACTTCCTTTGCAAACTCCAGCAGTAAACGTGGTAACAGCTGGGCCATTTTTCGGTGTCATTCCACCCAGCCACATGCTTTTGCAACGGTTCCATTTCATTATAATCCTGCATATGTTTTCTCCTGTTCTGCTAGCCATTACACCAAATTAAAAAACTCTCTAATATAAAAAACCCAAATGAGCCAAAACAAATGACTATTGAAGTATGAGTGCTTTCTACCGTGTTCCTTTTATTTTCCCATTTAATGACCTCTCCTCTTCCCTGTCACTGTAGGGTGCGTTAACATGCGCAGCATGTCAGCATGTCTACAATGTGCTGGGATTCATGCACGATTTTGCATGTGAGAGTAGGAATTACTCGCCTTGCAAGCTATGCAGACGATGTGCCCCTCGTTATGGCAGGGTGAGAGATGACCTGCCCTGTCCCCAGCCAGAGGCAACTCCAGGCACACTTTGCCTTCCCTCTACCAGGGGCTGGGGCTTCTTTCACAGATACCAAATTGCAACTTGGGGTGGTTCACCTGATGTCCCCGAGCCCAGCATAAGGCTGTGGTTGTCACAGCCCTGTAAAGAGGCAGTGGAGGGAAGCTCTGCCAAAAGGCAGAGTGACAGGTTTTATAAAACATTCAGCAGAAAAGTAAATAAGTCCCAGAAGCGGTGCACACAGCCACAGCCAGGTCTGCTCCAGCAGGGCATGGGACAAAGGGGTGTCACTGCACAGTGCCCTCACAAAGCTGTCACTGATGGCAGTGGAGGTGCTGGAAACATCTCCTGTGGCAGGGAGCCTTGTGTGGGACCATGGGTACCCCCATTTCACACCCAGCACCTGTGTTTCAGGCACAGGGTGAGTGTGCAGGAGGGACCGTCCCCCAGCACCCTGAGCCAGAGGCAGGTGTAGCACTGGCTCAACCCAGAAACAGGGCCAAAGCAGAGAGCAAAGCACTGGCCAGGCATCTTCACAAGTTTTGTTTTAAAGGTCTGCAGTTTTTCACACTTCAATCCAGCCAGGCAAGCAGCAGAGTCAAAAGATGGCTGTGAAAACCCCTCTTGCCTGCTGTGTGGAGGAACTGGGATTAGCACAGCATGGGCGACCAAACTGCCCCAGAGTCCTGTGAGTAAAGGGCAAGAGATGCAGGTGACATCCCAGAGGTGGTGTTTTTCCCATCCTACCAACCTCAAGTCAGACTTAAAACCATAGTCCGAGGACTAATGATAAAGCAAAAGCCTCTGCCAAAAATATAGGCAGGACAGTCTTGCCAGAATATGTTAAAGAAAGGCACACAATTATTTTTTAGAGTTACTGGCACAGTGCTCTCAGGAAACCTTTCCCTTTAAACACTAAATTTAAACAAACACATGAAACACGGGGAGAAATGTAATTACTTTATAGCTTGACTTTGGTCTATTGCCTCGAGTATTCAGTTCCTTTTCTTACTGATGTGGAAACTCAAATTCCCCCCTAACAGTGTCATTAATTCCTTGGCCTGGGGAGAAAAAAATGCATTTTGCATCAGGAAATCCCAGCTGCCTGCACCTTGCTCCAAAAATGACTCTTCAGGTGACAGTGGAGCTCCTGCCCCGCTCCCGACACAGTAAGGGGGCAGGAGGGCTCCCTTCTCCCCCTCGGGAAGGGGGGGGATTAAAACAATTGGGTTGACCAAAAAACAAAGACCCAGGTGAAGATCTAGCTCCTCTGACCTCTAGCCCTTCTGAAACTCCCCTTGCTTGCCAAAAATAATGACAAGGGGTGTCAATTTCTGCTTGCCTTTTTCCTAAGAAAAACACCTTCCCCTCTTCCCCCCTGCAGCTCTTTCCTCCCCCCCAGCACACAGTTGGCACTGGCTAAGGTTGGTGTTAAATGAACGCCCTGTCCTAAAACACACCAAAAGCTGCTGGAGGCTGTCGAGGGTCTCTCACTGCTGTAGGTGAGTGTGGGTGCCCCCCACGGACCACCCACCCTGGAATCAAAAGCAGCTTTAGTGCCCTGAGAACACAGCAAATGGGTTTGGAGGACCAGGGAGCCCCGCAGGAGGAGAAACATCTCGCCTGGGCTTACCTTCCCGCTGCCCTGTGTGCTGGGATGCTGACAAAATCCTCCCCGGCGTGTGCCAGTCACCCTAGCTCCTTCCCCGCGCCCAGGCAGCCGCTCCCAAAAAGGGCTTTCTTGGGCACCAAGCGGATCCTCCCAGCTCTTTTCAGAGAGAAATCTTTAGAGGTCGGTCTTGGAAGCAGACTGCCCTTTGCAAGCTGTCGTGTAATTTAGGAGGAACCAAGACAGGCTCTGTGAGTATATATACCCCTGTGACACACACACACACACGCAGAATGTGCCTGGCATCCAAAGCAGCCGATGCTGGATTTATCCCTTCCCTTTTTGCCAGTGACTGACATAACTGCTGGGAACTCTTGGTGGAAAACTGCTTATGAGCTTTGGGTCTGATCCAAACCCCACTGAAGACAAAGGAAAGGCTTGCGATTGCCTTGGAGCTGGCTTCAGATCAGTCCCATTATCTCTGCCCAGAGAGCAGTGTACAAACAACGCAGGCGAGGGCTGGGGCATGGTAAGCCTGTGCCCAGAGGCCCATCTCATCTGAGAAACAGAGAAGCAGCAAGGCACATCTGAGCCCTCCTGGGAGGTGGTGAGCCTCAGAAACTGCACGTGAACCTCGGGAACTGCACATGATTGCATCCCTCAGCCCTCACTCCTGGGTGAAGATGCCCTTGTTCCAGAGGTGACCCCCAGATTTCTCTGCTCAGGGTTGGTATCAGTCATACAGAACCTTAAAAGCCAGACCTATCTCTAGACTTGGGCACAAAACATCCACCTTACAGGCTGAGTCTGCTTTTATCCTTAAAACACCATTGGTTTGGAAGTATCCAAACAACACTAAGCAAACCCATGTGTCTCAAAGGACACAAAGGTCCCCATAAGGTCTTTATATTCCAAGAGAGACAAAAAGAGTTACATTTGCAGACTCCCTCCCACCTAAAATACACAAAAACATTTGTTTTGTTCACAACTAAGCAGCAATTTGCATTCTTCCTGGGTAAGAGTCAGCCTTCAGAACTGAAAAATGGTTTGATGCTGTTTCATTCCACTTCTCCTGGCAGCACTATCCTTCCCCTCATTGACTTTAAAGAAAAAAAACCTGAAAAAATAAGTTAAGTCATGCTTTTCTATTTAAAGGCATTTGTTGTAACTATATAAGGCTTTTTTCCCCATGGGGAAAATAAATGAGAACCATGAATCACACCAAACTTACCTAAGAAAAGTACAAAACAATTCTCTATCCTGGGATTACAGAGTTGCACGCTCCTAACCCTTTCTTTGTGACGTTTAGGCTACATCCCATTTGTAGCAGTAAACGTATCTCCACTGGAGATAAGGGGTTATTTTAACCAATACCCATCTACTTGTGACAACCCTCAGCGCGGATACAGTGACACTACATCATGACAACTCCTCTTTGGAAACTGGGGAAAAGCTTCCTTGCACCCCAAGTTCAGAAATGCACTTGAATTCCCACATTTGAACAGAGGACCATGCGTCAGGCGAATGACAATAAACAGCAACACATGTGTCCTTCAAACGAGATGAGCACAAGCCAAAATTACTTACCCTCAGCTCTCTTCACTGAGGTCGAAGCTGTGGTCTGGCTTGTGTCTGAGATGGGCTACGACCCTGCACGCTGGGCTGAGCAGCGGGTGGGAAGATGTGACCGTGCACGGACCCGCCTCAGTGCTCACCCCAAAAAGTGCTGGCCTCAGAAGGGCTGGCACAGCTGAAACTATGGTCAGGCAGCAGCTCTGGGGAAGCAGAGCAGTGCCTGCAAGGTTCAAAGCCTGATGACATTTTCGTGATGCCAAACTCTGGAAATAACAGCTGGTATTGAGAGTCAGGTATTCCCGAGCTTGAAACACACAACACTAAGTTACTTTTCAATCCTGGCTTGAACTATAGCCTTGCAAAAGCGTAATTCTCTAGGATTTCCCACCCCTCGTCCAAAGAAGTAGAAAAGAGAAATTGAAGATTTAAAGGGAAATAAGTTAAACCTCATAGCATGCAAAATGAATTCCCTAACCAGAAGGGTCTTGCCACATCCTCAATATGGTGTCACGGCTTGAAAACATGCCTTGTTTTCTAAGCTCATTTATTTGCTAGGAAAACTCAGCAACTAAAGTATGTCTTAATGAAATCCCTGGAAAAGCATCTGCAAACAGTTGCACTGAAACTTCAATTGCTGCTGAACGTAATTCACGGCAGAGCGAAACCCTGGAATCTCTGTGAGCGTGGGGTACAAATAGCTCAAGGAGGTGTTTGGTACGAAGGAAATGGTGATGCTTCTTCCATTTCCCATGAATATCATATGCACAGCTCCAGCCATATGTTGTGTTGAATCTGCCACATTCTTCGGTGGTGGGCACAGATGTGGACAGATCTGACAGATCAGGGTCTTAGGGTCACACAGGAGTAAATTGGGGGCAGATGATTTGAGAGTTACAGCTTATTTTTAGGAAAAAAAGGGGAAAAAAGATTGCCAAGAATCATTTCTACCATGTGTCTGAACAAGAAAAGCATTTATCTCACTTAGTAAAAACAATGAAGAGTTTCTCTCAAATAAGAAGTTTGTTTAAAGAGGCTAACAAAGATTTTTCTATGCACTCTATAGATCACAGGTGCTGAAGAAAAACATATACATTGCCGTGTATTTCCATGCTTCATTAACAGGCATTATTTTCAAACAGTCTCCAACAACGCACCATCTTTGCAGGCACAGAAGCAACGCCTTTGACAAATAAGCAAAAGTTTCTTCCCAATCGCCTTACTTAAGCTGTTCTCTGGTTATCTCTCTGGTTAGTGCTATTTTGCTTACATGTGCACTGCAGGTGATAAAAGACATGAAAAATAAAATGGTGATAAAAGAAATGGGAAAACCTTTTCCAAGAATATAATCACTACTAGAAGTAACGAAAGGAAAAAAGAAAAAAAAAACAAAACAAGGAAAAGGAAAATCAATGCTAATTCAAACCCTTTAGACCACAAAAATGCAGCAAAAATGTAGCAGATACACTTCTGCATGTCTCATATTTATACTTATAGGAGCATATTACACTTACACACACACACATACCTTCTGCTTCCTGCTGTACAGTTTAACAGCGGAGAGCAAGGATGAAGTCTCACATTACTTCATTAGTCCCACAAGCTGCACTGCTGAACATTTCTGTCATGAGTCTCGTCAGGAACTGATGTAGGACTCAAACCCCAACAGCGTTTGGCAAAGAAGCACAAGGAGAGTTTAACACTGCCTGGGGCCTCCTTTTATAAGGCTGCTTTGAGAAGGAAAATTGACAAAAACCCTATGCCAAGCAGGACGGCAAGGACAAGGTGCTGTTGGCAGGGCTGTCCCAACAAACCTGGTCACCTGGGGCTTTGCATTTTAGTCACGCCTTGTCATTTGCAGTGGGTTTTTGCAGGCCATCAGCTCAGATTACTGGTGGCCAGCCTGGGACACTTCTGTCTGCATTTTTAGAAGCTTACCCTGGAACACGCTATGGGTACGAGCCTCCCAACCCAGGCCCCAGACGTGTTGAAAATTGCTCAGAGAACAATGTTGCCCCTTTGCTTCCCGAGCCGAGTGGTCTCCTGGGCCTGGGCAGGAACGGGGTGAAGCTGACTCTGAAAGTGTAGCTGGAGCTTTTCCATTTCCTCTTATGAGTCACCGAGGAGATGTAGGCGCGATCAGTCTTTTTTTTCCCCCCTGTTTGACCAAGAGTAAAAAGCCTGGGTTGACACAGCCTAAACTCTACCCATGTCCCTGGTGCCTTGAGGCTTCTTGCAGGCTGCTTCTGGGTCTTCAGAGGTGTCACACCAACTGACAGAAGGAGTCAGATAGAATTTAAGCTGTGTGGTGCTGTGCCAAAATTGTATGAAGTGTAGCTTAGTGATTAACTTGTTGGAATAGGGATCAGAAAGCCCAGCTTGTTAGGTGAGTATGGACATTTCAGCCCAGTCAGCCAAGATCTGGGCAGGGGTCATGTCACTTAAATCCTTTTGTCAAGTTGTTTGAGATCCACTGCCTAGAAGCAATGCTGAGAAGGGTAGCAGACAGGTGGAGAGGTAAGTATTTTGCTGCTCCCATGCTTTGGGGTCTCACTGAGCTCACCAGAGCTGTGTTTTACTCTAACTCTGAGCATGAGCACGGCTGCCCAGCCAGCACTGCTGGGAGAGCCAGGGAGAGACTGGGGTGTCACAGCAGCTGCCGTCAGTTCAAACTAGTGCTTCTTTTTCATTGGATTTGTTTTCATCTGGGTCAGTTCCCTGACCTGGATAAGCACAGAGGTTTCCATCTACAGTGCAGGTGACTGGAGCAGATAGACAGGCAGAGACAAAAGTAGGACCACCACTTCCAGAGGAAATACGAGTTTATGCCGGATCAGCCCAGCCACTTAACTTGAATTTGTCCCTATCTCTTGGTGATTCAGAGCAACTCCCACTAGGCAAAGAGACGACAAGAGGCTGGTCATTTCCCTCCTGGAGACACATTCACCCCATGCAGGGTGGGCAGACACCAGGCACTTGTGGGTCAGAGCAGTGCCATTAGCCAAGGGCAGCATGACACATAGCGACAGGCAATGTGGAGGCTGCAAAGACACGCAAAGACATGCCAGGCTGCCGTGGCTCTGGAAACAGACTCAGCAAGCTGGGAGTTCATGAGTTTCTACCATCCCTTCCAGAGCACAGCTGCTTCCCAGGAGCCGGTTCAACCCAAGCTAAGATTTGGGAGAAAGAGTGTTCTTGGTTGGTGGTTTTTCTCCCTGAATACTGTTTTTAATCACTTCTGTCTTACCAGTTGTTTTGCAGCACATTAAATAAGCAGTTCCCCTAGAAACTCCTGTATCAGTGATTTTATTTTTTTTTCTCCACGTGAATAACACACTACCAGCCTTAAAATGCATCCCCTGCTGGCAGAAGGAGAGAGGTAACATTTTACACACCCTCACATCCCCCATATGCTTGTGTCTGATCACTTCTGTACATGTGCAAACAGCATCACAAAAATAATAGGGTTTTGCAAGATTGTCTGGTCTCTCCCTTCAAGTTGAAGCAAACAGCACTTGACAGATATTAGCCTGATCTGCTTTCAGAGCCCTCCTAGGCTGGAGACTCGAGGCAATGCAAGCCACAGCTTCACTTGCCTTCCCAACAGAAACCTTTTCTCTCTTGAGTCTCCACAGTAAGGATTCAAGCTCCTCATCCTCTCTGCTGTGCAGCCAAGCACCTGAGCCTTATCACTATTGCTCTTTATGTACAGTCAAAGAGGAATAATGAAACAGAAGGGATAGGGGAGAAGAGAAACATAAACCATGACAGGAGAGAAACACAGGTCATGTTTATGGGTGACAGCAGACTGCCTTCCTACTACCAATGGCACCCTCCAAAGGGAGCACTGGCACTGTCAAGAGCTGAGAGTGGAAGAAGGGGTAGTTCAGCTCGCAACTCTGCCATAAGCTCCCTTGCAGGTCATGAAAATTAGTGTTCATACTTCAGTAAGTCTCAGTTTGGGTCAATCTGCTGCTTAAAAAAAAATCTGCTTCACAGGCTTAAATGAACATTTGCAAAACTCTAGGAAAAATGGGGTAAAGGGCACTTTCAGAGGGACAAAGTATTATTATCATAAAGTGTAATCTTGATGGTTTTTATGGGCAGCATCAGCTTCCAGCAGTAATCTTTAAAGCAATGTCCATTATCCAGAAAATTGGCTTTCAGCTAATGGTCTGTTACAAGTCACACTTGGTAAAACTCCATGCTTATTTTCTTCCTTTTTTTCCTAAAAGCACTTGGAAACCCTGCGACAGCTGCCTGAGGGGAAACAGCAGAGCCCGGCTGGCTGACAGCACAGAGCGGCACAGAGAGACGAGGAGGAACATGTGCCTGTTGCACATTGGGCAAACCTCCAACCTGGGCACCGGGAATGGCTCAAGATGCCTCCACGGGGCAGAAACCTCACCCAGCCACATCTTAACCCATCTGCAGAGCTGGCTTGGGGCCAGAAAATCTGTGCTAGAGCTCTGGTTGGAGATGAGGGTCTGTCTCAGATGCCCTTTTACTAGGAAATTCAGGCAGAAAAAGGCAGGGCTGTTCTCCTAAATGGTTTTCTTTCAGTTGAGACTCCCTGGAGAACTGCGTGTTATGCAAAAGAACCTGAGTCAAAGTGACCCGAGGAGGGGTGAAACACCACTTAGCCAGGCTAAGCTTCTTTTTACTGCTCATCTTTCTAGGACTTGTGCTCTCCTGGGTGAAAAATTCTGTGGTGATCACAACAAGGTCTAATGAGAGTAGAAGGCACCAAATCTTTGAAATATCATTTCACAGCCAGCAATGCATGGCTCAAAAACCACAGTTACCAACAGGAAGACAGGAGCCTCCTCACCACCGCTGCATGGATCTGGGGCTCAGCTGAGGAATCTTTCTTCTTTCTTGGTGAAAAATATGGATAAAATGGAAAAAAGTGGGGGTTTTTTTCCCTGAATGAAAACAAAATTGGTCTTCGTTTTAATACTTTTGTCATTTTATGCCATGCTGCCAAAAATCTTATGTTAATGTTTCTAGAAACCAGCCGTTTTAAGGTTTTTGGTTGCCAAAAGCAATGGAAGTGAAGGGTGTTTTTCCAGCTTTCTAAAACCAAAGTCTCATGGGGAAAAATGAAAATTTGCACTGCAAATTTTTCCCTTTTATTTACTTTCCTAGAAAATAACTTTCTACTGGGAAAGTGAGAAAAATGAAAAATAATCATTGTGCAGTCACTCATCCAATCTTTTCATGGTTTTGTTGAAACTGTAGCAGAAATAAAAATCTCACTCATACCATGACAGGTCTTTCCATTTTTCTGAAAGTTTATGGCATCTCAGTAGGTTCAACTTTGTTTTCAAACAAGCAGCAGATAAATCCCAGGTTTGAGGCCAGCTGATAGACAATCATGGAGAAAACACCACTAGTTCTGTAAAGTGATATTTTGCTTCCTCCCTTTAAGTTCGGATTTAATGCTTTAGTTATGATACAAAGCAATGAAGTCCTTTCACTTATTCTAATGATGCACAAAGCCCTGGCTGCAGAATGAAGGTGACCTTCTTCTCCGTAGCCTCAGGCTCTTTGCAGCAATAGCAGAGTGAAGACACTAGTCCAGCCACCGTGGGCAAATCCACATTGAGAGTCCGGGCAGCTCTGAAGGTCAATAATGAAAAGCATTTTCCAGATTGAATCCCATTCTCGGCTGCAGCACCCCTGTGCCCTAACCTCCAATCCCACTGCCTCATAAAACTTGCAAGCCGGCTTGGAGAGCTGCAACAAGACCTCCTAAAAGCAGAGTAATCCCCAGTCCCAATTGCAGTGGAATGTAGTGTCTACCATGGCTGCTGGCTGACACTGGAAAAACAAGATGGAAGGGAGAGACCAGAGACATTTCCAGCTGCTTCATGCAAAGCCTCTGAGTCTCAGCGACTCCATCTGGGGCCTTACTGCCTGTTTTGCCCAAGAACTGAGGAGAGGAGAGTAAAACAGCCAATGGTTTCACTAGAAGGAGTGAGCAAGCAGGCCCCTGGCTGGAAAGGAGATGCACAAGGGGAAATATGATTTGGTTTTACAAAATTCTGAGCTTGGGAAAGATGTAGTTGTTCACGATCTCTTCCAACACCAGAACTGGGGTTGCCTGAGTGGGAGCATCAAATGAAACAAGGCTGTGGCAGGTTCAAGGCAAACACAAGGAAATAGGTTCGGTGGTTCAAATGCAACCTGAATTTAAGCTGTGGGACTGCCACAGAAGGTATAATTAACAGATAATACAGGTGAAAGGGAGAACTGCACAAGTTCAAGAAAAACAAAACAAAACAAACACTGAAGCTCATTTAAAAAAGATTAAACCATCTCTAGTTCAGGAGGTCCTTGGAGAGTTCTTGGAAGATGGAGAGCATTTGGAAATATTCTAAATGCTTGTCCTACACCTTTCCTCTTCTGTTTGCACCCTACTTGCAGCCTCAGTCAGAGACAAGATCCTGGATCAGACAGGACCTCAAGGTGGCCACATCTGCCTTCTGAGATCAAAATCCTGAAATGCCCCATAGAGACATACCCAGGCCTCAGCTCCCCTCGTGCTTGGAGTTCCTCCCACCACCTCCAGAGAAGCTGCCCAACTCCAAACGAAGCACGATGGGAGCTGATGTGTTGAAGACATACAGCTGCCATGGCCTACATCTCCGGCAGACGTGGACCTGCACAGAACCAGCCACTGGTTTCCCGATGTCTTCACAAACAACAAACCATTTAAAATAAACCAAACCTACTATTGAACTTTCCTCATAGTAGAAGGAGTTCTTTTTGTTTTTGACAGGGCAGCAAGAAAACTGCCCTACATGTGAAGACGACACCCAGCCCATATGAGCACTCTCTTCTAGAAAACTCTTTGCCTTTCCAGGGTTCCTTCAGGTCCTAAACTTCACCACAAAACCATGCAGGACCACACCATTAGGATTAAGATGAAGATTTTTCACTGCCTTTGTGCGTATGTGTTGGAGGAGGAAGCAGAAGACATTAAAGCTTTGACTTCTTTCCAGTTTAAGGTTTCCTACTGCAATTACAAACCAGAATTAGCAAATTTCATATATACGAGACCAGCACAACCCTCCAAAAGCATCTCAGATACCATTTTTTTAGCTACAGATGATTATCCCATTGCTACTCTGCTCCAGGTCCCTGCACTTTCCTCAAAATCCCGCTCCCCAAGCCCCACAAAAGTCTTCCTAGCACTCCTGAATTCAATGCTGATCTGGGTATCTCACACTTTGCTCAGTCCACAGGGAACAGAGGAGCAGCTTATACATGACACAGCTTCCAACAGGGCTCTGCCTTGGAAAATGTGTAAAACGATATTAGCAACAACATGGCAGAAAGGAGCCATGTTGGTGTCATTTAGCACAATGAAAAGCGTAATTGGTTACAGCTGACAAACACAGAATTGCATTAAACAGAACATTGGATGCTGGGCCATGGTTTACATCAAATTGTCAATCTCAATATGGCAGTTCCCTAAAAAAGCCGCTTTTTCTGTAAACCCTCAGGAAACATAGCAAATCATGGCAACATGTTTATAGTCCTCAAATGCCACACAAGGAACCTGATATGTATCTTTTATGGTGGGATATACTGGGGAGCGTTTCGGCGCGTCTATACTTATTTTCCAAATACATTGCACAGCTTCATTAAGCCTTCCCGAATCTCTCAGAGATCACCTTTTAGACGAAGCTGTGGAGTGGACAATCCTCAAGGCCAAACTCACTCAATAAAAGTGAGATCACTTGCCTTATCTCCGTGTTGTGTTTTCTCTCTTTGAGCTGGGCAATTAAGGCTGGAAATGGCAGCAACGACCTGCAGATCTTTACAGCCTGCCCCTGAACTTCGCCGTCCGCTGCTGCCATATAAACTGATGGTTGCTCTTGGACTTTGACACTAACTTGACACCAGCGACCACAGAAGAAGGACGATGTTATTTATGTCCAAACAAAAGTTTTTTTATCTGTGCTTACTGTGTTTGGAGTTCAAGATATTCCAAGATAGTTTGAGGTTCCTGCACCTATTTACACACCAGGTTCTCGGGGAAAGGGGCAGGTTTGCACAGCCAAGTCCTGGCTCTCACTGCACCTTCCCCTGCCTGCAGCCCCCTCAGGTGGAGGGGCAAGGGGAGAGGACACCTGGGTTGGATTAAATGAAGAAGGCACTTTTAATACAGCCAAAAGCGTTTTCTGTTTGGGAGGATACACCAGCTCTGGCTGCACTTTCAGCATGTCCTACCACATTAGGAAGTTTCACGGACAGTCAAGCTTATGAAGCCTGATGTACTGGCAGGTTTGTGGGTTAGATTCTTCAGTGTCCAATACTCAGGCTAAGCGCAAGCCAGAGATCTTCTAGAGGAGGCTGCCAGAGTATCTTTCCTTCACCCAGTTTCAGATTTTCTCAAAACTGGTAAGCAGTTTGTCTTTCTAAGACCTCCAGTCTCTGTAGCAGTTTTTCCACCAAATCTGACAGGTCAGTGGAAACAGGGACAAATGGGCAGACTGCATGCTTGCATAAAGAAAACAAACTAAACATTCACACAGTTTAATTTTCAACTTCAGAAGAACAGAATTACAGCAGGAAAAAACACTTTAAAAACTCAAACAAGCTGTTTAAAATGATTATCCCAATTACCTACTCTGTAGATGGCCTACTGTGATATCAGCATATCTTCAAGGTTTCAAGATAAGGAACTACAACACAAGGTAGATCTTTACAGCAGGATGGCAGCACCCTCATCATTCCAAGTCCTGGTTTACTACCATGAGTACTCAACCAGCCTTGCAGAAAATATCTTTGAGCTAACTTTATTAAAGAACAAACAAGAAGATTAGTCAACAAAACTGTTCTCTAAATTTTAAATACCGGGAGGGGAGGAAGCTTTATTGCTTTATGCTACTACATTACACAGATACAACAACAGCTGTCAACAATAATATTATCTGTATTACAGCAGAGATCCCAACTGAGACTAAAGTCTCATTGTGCTAGACACTTGTTAAAAACAAGAAATACAATGTAAGAAGCTGACCCTCCAAAGGAACTCAAGACTAAATAGGCAAGAAGGAAAATGAAATTACCCCTGTTTTTAGAGATGGGGAACTGAGGAATGCAAAGGATAAGTGACTTGCCAGAGGCTGCAATAAGAAGTCTGTGGCAGAGCCATAACTGAGCCCAGATTTTCCAAATTCCACTCCAATACCATCCAAATCCAGTAGCAGACTTGCCTTTAAATCAGCCCTAATAACATTGCAGTTGGATCTCACTTGTAATCTAACTGGAGAAATCAGAAGCAGATACACATATCCCTTTCTTTTTTTTTAAAGAGCACTCTTATTTAGTCCACGCCACATTTTGCTCAGGACTGTAAATTCTTCATAAAACGGGCCCTTTGTGTCTAATTTTCTCCACTTAACCTAGAGGCTGCATTTTTAGGTGCCGTGCCAGACACAAACTTGTTCCAGCGACCTGGCACCCCCCTAATGCTCCTCTACATGCTCAGGGCTAACAAACCTGCTCCCCTCCTGCTCGCTCTGCAGCATCTGCAGGAGGTACAGGAACGTGCAACACAACTCACATGTTCCCAGCGCGTTCCTGCTGGAAACAGGAAGCTCCTGAACAAATGCTACAGCCCTGCAGCGCAATGCATTGGATGAACGCTTAAACTGATGCGGTTAACGAGAGTCAACATGATAATTTGGTGTTAGTCAGAATTACCACGGTTGGATTACCCGTTTTTCAGCTTCTCCTGTTCTAAGCTGTCTTAGTGGCCTTGATTCATAAAAGATATGGATCTACCCATTTCAAATTGCCCCTTCGTGTAAATACTGTCAGTACAAATAAAGTAATTACTGTCAAACCATCTGAAAATGATCAACACGTTTTGCTGTGAAGCAAACAAAGTCCATAACAAGATAGTAATTTGCACCTTTTTTTTAATTTGAGAAAAAATTCATTTTCTTCAGTGCATAAGTTAAGCATGGAACATATTATTTAATCCTAATGCAAATCACACCAGCAGGAAATGTCGTAAAGAAAAAAGTAATCTTCTGAAGGAAAAATAAATTATCGACCACGTTAAGAAGGAAAGAAACATTCTCAAATTATTTCTTTCTTTGTTGGTATTGGCTGGCAGCATAATCCTTCCAAGTAAATTGTAATTTCCAAATTAGATTATACATTATGTCATATTAGTTTTATATTAGAAAAACAAACTGACTGAAAGGAAAAATGCCAAAGTCGACTTGCCTGGTAATGTAAAATTTTCGTGTTTCTACTGTGAAATGCTTAATGTTTCTTTCTTCTTTTTTTTTTTTTAACAAGTTTTACAGCAAATATAAAAACTAAATTAAGGCAAGATATTTACTTTACCTGACCAAGCCCTGTTTGAAACATAAATAGGAAAAGAAAGACTGGGCATTTTCAGGACACCACATAACCATAGCAACAGCTATCTCTGTGTATAAATACAGATACTGGCAAGGAAATTTTTATGAGCTATGCATTAATCAAGAATAAAAGCACCTATTGCACTAAAAAATAACTTACATATAGAAAAAAAAAAATAAACCTGCACAGTTCAAGCAATCTAAAGTCAGGAAATGCCAGAATTGAAAATGTCTGTGTAACTTTTTTACAGCTCCTTGGCTGTCTATATTATGCAAGAGTCTTTAAATACACCAACTTCTGTTTGTTTTAATTCACTCAACCCCTACTTTGGTCAGTGACCAGGATGGATAGTGTTTGCTGGATACAGCATTGCTCAATGTGTCTTTATAAACTTCTAGAGCTGATGCTTGACCCAAGCCTCCTTTACAATTTATTTCCTGAAGCCTGCATCCGAGAGGGACTGCAAGCCTGCTTTTCACAGGCTTGGCTTGCACTTCAGAAAACCTTAAAATACCACTAAATGAAAATAATGCTTTAGCTTCAACGTATGTCAAAAAGGGTGCAGAAGCATGGGGTGACCTAGGAACAAGGCCATGTGGCATCAGGAAAGAAAGCAAAGTAGGTGCAGGGCCTCAGGGAAGATGAGAATGAAGTTGCCTCAGCACACATGCAATGCTGAGCAATGAGTTGCAGAAGACAATCATCCAGGGGTAAACATGGAAATATGGTAAATTCTTCACTTTCCCATTTATCAAACTTCTACTGAGCTCATGCAAACTTTGATTTTTTTCTTTCCATGGCTTTTTCCTGGCCGACTCCTCATGGTCTCTCGCAGACACAGCGAAATCCTTCCCACCTTCCACAAGCATGGAGCAATTTGGAGTGCTCCCTAGAGAGCAGTAATGTCCCCTTGAGCAGCACTTTCCCTTCTCTCCCAAATGTTGGTATCATTTGGGATGCAGTTTTTTTGGGGGACAATTCTAATCACCATGGGAAACTTCAGGATGAAAAGGGTAAGTTTAGGAAAGTTGGAGGCAATAAAAAAAGGGCTCTTAATTGGGAGATTTCTGGCAACTCTTCCATGGCCATAGGTTTCCGATTAAGTTTTTGTGTGTTCCTTCTTGCACTCATACACAAGGATACTGCTGAAAGTTGTTATCATTAACCATGAAGTTCTGGAGATAAATGAATTGGTAATTGGAATAGTCTCTTCTTTTATGGCATTTGCAAGTTCTGATCAGCTGACGAGTAGAAAACGCTTTGGTATTAATTGAAGAAACTAAACAATAGAGAATGAAAAGTTCATCTTTATAGGTACAAAGTGAAAATAATCTATAATGGGGAAGGAGATGTAAGAATGGAAGAGACGTCTGTGCATCCCAGTCCAGCAGATTGGCAGCACTTATAAACTCTAAGAGCAATTTGAAACAGTGTATGTTCAGCATCCTAAAGTTACCTTGACTTCTCCCAGATGACAAGACCACTGAAAACTGACCTAACCCTCCATGTGCCCAAAGGAATGTCTGAGCATGGAATTATCTTAAACGTTTAAAAAAAAATTAAGGAGAAATTTGGCCTCTAAAGATCATTTTGAACTCAAGTTTTAAACGAACCAAATCAGAGGTTTAAATGCAAGTTCCCATTTCATCTCAGCTACAATCTCACTACTCCCATAATACAGTACTATAAAATACAACAGGGTGGTTTTAGCTGTAATATATTTTTATATCATCACAGCTACAGCAACATTACCATTATAAAACCAACAGATACACAGACATGTCTATCTCACTTCCTGCAAAGGCTACACTTACAAGCTTTTTAAAAGGAGCCAAGAGATTATTAATAGATGTACTTACGTGGTGGTGAACAGGACCACTGTGAAGTACAGACCATTACAAAGCCTTTAGTAAAAGGTAGCTCTAAGCCATGATTCTACACAATCTGTGGGCTTCCATAACAATTTATAGACTTTTAAAAACATCTATTAATTGCCTGCTAATCATTCGCAAACACTTCTAAGTGGGTTTTTCACAAGAAGTAACAAATACATATAACCTCGGGATTCTGTGTGAGACTGTCATTTATGGTAGGGTAAAGCAAGCAAGGAGCCAAGCTCCATGCTATGTAACCTCATTTGATTTTGTCTTTAATCACATTTGATCGTGGGTATCATGGTGCACCTATTTGGATAGTTTATTCCCAGTTGGGTCTTACAGTTGTAAAACTCTAATGATTAAACACAGCCCTGTTAGTCTCAATCCATTACATACATTATTTGCATTTAGATGGCTAGAAATGGTTTACCAAGGTGTAACCATGTGATTATGTCATGTTTCATGAAGGACCATAGATATTCCTTTCATCTAAATCTCATTAGAATGACATACAGCTTTGATAAGTTATTAGATGTGGGTCTGATCTTCCCTAGCTTCACCTATCTCAAACTTGCACAGCCAGCCTAAACTTCTCAGCTAGACCAACAGAGAGGGACTTCATGGAACAAGGGAAAAAAAACATTGGCTTTGTATTTACTCTTTTCCATTGCACCTTAATGGAAAGGCAGCTGATAAGCGTGCAAGTCTGCAAGATGCTTTATTTCTTGACTTTTTACTCCACTAACCTGTGAGACATCCTCTCCCATGGCATCACCAGGTCCAAGAATACCATTTGGTATGAAAAAAGATGATGTTCTGATGGAAATTAAAAGAAACTCCTCCATGATGTAGCAAAGGTACAAAACAAAAGATCTAATCCTTCAGTCTTCTACAATGCAATGTCTAATGTACATGAGCAAGAAATTTATTTATCTGACACCTTAACACAGACTTACCTGCTATGGATTTTTGAATTTTACCTCTACTGTTTATCTCAGTCAAAGAAAGGACTAAATGGGTCATGACTTGATATGGCAGGTCTCACCAATCCACCCTGTCTTGTGCAGGAAACCAGTATTTGGCTTTGGTGTCAATATCTTTTCATGTTTTTAATTCCCAGGCCTGACCCCAGATATTCCTTTCTCCAATGACATTTCCAGAGGCAATCAACGTAAGATCTGTTTTACGCACTTTCGTCAAACTGTCTTTTTTCATCTTTTCTTCTCTTTTTCTTTTTTTTTCTCCCTTCTTAGGCAGAGCTAACAGGGATTTTGCTGGAGGACCAAAATGCAAGTTCAGGTTCTAAACTCCATACTCAGAACACAGCCCTTCACAAAACCTTTTGTGACACAAAATGCAACCAGCGGCTAAGGAGCGGGAAAAGAATAAAAGCAACAATTCTGAAAACCAAAGGCTCTCACAATGTCCATAAAACAGCAGTTTCAAGAGAATCAAAGTCCCAGCCAAGACAGACAAGACACACATACACATACACATACACATACATATACAAAGAGTCCTGAAGACCATGTCCAGAATGATATAATTGGTTTGCAGGCACACTTCAATCGCCTCTTCACTTTGTAGACTGCCATTATTTAGCTTAATAGGAACTCAAAGAAAGGAAGGCGGAAGTTAAATGAAGTAACCTCCCACCCAGCCCTGATGTATTATCCTGGCTTCCTTTATACTGGCTCATTTGTACCTATAGAAACTGTCCTCAATGACACAGAGAACAGGGATTATTATCAATAAAGAACCTGACTTGATCATAGTCACCTATTACCATGAATGCAACTCAACAGCTTCTTCTATTAAAAAAAAAAATCCTTTTTTAATTCAATATTTGTTGCCACTGAACTCCACTGGAAAGACATATACTGCAAACATCTGCTTTTACACACAGCCTTTGTGCTGTGATTTCAGAGGAAGTCTGAAAGCCTCAGTCCAAGGTTGTTATCTGGGGACACATTATTTAAATGAAGATCTTTAATACACCATGTCAGAAGGCCATCTTCATTTGTGTTTCCAGGCAAGTGGAGGCACTGCACTGTGAAGAATTTGGCTTCTTACCTACATAAAATAAACAGTTTCAATGCCTGTAGGTCTCGAAAATAGTAGTAAGGGTTCTTTTTTAATAATCCTCGGTCTACTATTTCAATAGCTATACTACACATTGCATCTCCCTGTATGCATAATACAGCTGCTTTATGTTGGCTTTCTAACTGTTCATTATTTTTGTTTTCATAATAAGAAATGTACGGAAACAAATGATCCTTTCAAAGTTCCGATCTGTTAAAAGAAATAGCAAACAAACCCAAAGCCACAGAGACTCTTCTATTGGCACAAGAATGATGGCCCTTAGTCATTTCAGGCCCCAAATGAGATAACACTTTGAAACAACATTCATTAATGTTTGAAATCCCAATACAGAGCAATTTATTTCAACCGGCTTTGTTCTTTAGAAGAAACCTAAAGGGGAAGACGGGAAGGGTAAAAAGACAGCTTAAGTCATATAAACTTTCACCAAAGAACAAATCAAAACATCTGAGGTTCATTCAATAGGGCTGACTGCCCTCAGCAAGATGACGACAAACAAAGAGGCATTGTATTGTTCTGCAGAGTGAGGCTTTTCCAGGAACATCCCATCAGATGCTTTCCAAGCAAACACCACACAGCTGAGAGTAGGTGGATTTGAAACAGCGTAAGATCAATAAAAATCCAGCTTTCCATTTCACAGGAAGTCGACTGTTAAAACAGTAACGTACTTGTCCGTAGCATGTAAAACAGAAAGGCCACACAGGGTTTGGGCGTCAGGTTACTGCTCAGTGTGTCTTAACAACATGGTCCATACATACTGAACATCTTCCCTACCCCACCCTGAAAGCTTCAAGAGCCAAACAGGCCAAACCATTTAAACAAATGAATATGGATAATCTGTAATAAAAGGCAAAATCCAACTACCTTTTCCAAAAGAACAAATGATCCCACTTCCTCTGTTAGCCTTGTAAGGAGCTTTTTAATATCACATTTTGTCCCCCTATCTTTAAGTCCCAGGGCTCACATACTGGGGAAGCAGAGGCGATCAGTAATGAGGAAGGTTACCAACCATACCCTGATTCATGACAAAAGGAAGGAATGGAGAGGGCACCAGTGTGAAACCAAGCATTCTTCTGGTTTTAGATGTCTTCTGCTCTGCCTCTTCGTGTGACTTCAAAGTTACGAGTAGAAAGAGATCTAAATAAAAAAGCCCTGGTTCAAATGGTCTTGGCATGCACCCACATTTGGACCAGCATCATGACAAGAATGATCCGAGGTCTTGCATGGCTGCTGCATGGGACATGATTCAATAGAGAAGGACTTCTCAAATTGGAGAAGATAACTGAGATAGGATGTGGTAGAGATCAGTGGGACCCTGGTCACAGTGTGTAGGGATGAGTTGTTTACTCCCCTTTCCAGCACAAGGCCTGGGAAACAGAGAAGAAAAAAGCAAGGAGCAGACTGAGAACAAACGAAAGCAAACAGCTCTTCCCCCAGCACCTAATGAAGCTAAGAAACTCCTTGCTTGGGATGCTATGGAATGTATGTGGGTTCAAAAAGTGATCAGAATTAATGAGAAAAAAAAATCTCCTTAAATACAAAACACCACCTTTTTCTGATATATCTTTGAGACATAAAATTCTGAAGGTTAAAAAACTGATCTTGAGAAAACATCACCAGATGCTTGCCCTGTTGTAATTTCTTTGGCATACCTTGTTGACCATCATCAATGGCAGAGTATCAGGATAGAAAGACCTTTGACATTACCCTGTACAAGCAATCTTACATTATGTGAACTACCACAGCAACTGCCTGTGTGTGTTCCTAGCCCACAGCAAACATGAAGTAATTTGGATTAATTTAACCCACCCAGAAGGAGGTTTAAGCTAGGCTGAATCATCTCACGTTTGCCAGGGGCTAAAACACATATGCACAAAGTTATCTCAAGCTAGCCACCAGGAGCCAAGGTGCTGTTGAGCTGTGTGAAACTGACCACTGACTCTGTATCACAGAACACAGAACATTAGGGATTGGAA
>NW_010207469.1:0-971 GCF_000695765.1 Mesitornis unicolor
ATATATATATATATACACACACACATACTGCAAAAGCTAAAGCAATTCTGCAGGGAAGCAGTGCCAAGGAAAAAAAACCTCAGTTGTAGCTTTTTCTATAAACAGAACACATCAAGCACTTCGGTGGATAAGCACAGACAACTGAATCGCACAGCTCCTTCCCCAAATGAACCCAGTCCACAATGCTTTCTACTCTCTATGTGGGTGTACATATAAATAAATGTGACATTAAAGAATGAGTACACAGGCAGAAAAATGAATTAGCTTTTTAGAAATCCCATGAATAATGGAAGGGTAACTTCTGGTGTTTGAGAATTTTTTGTTTTGTCTTATAAAAAAGGCAGATTTTTTCCAGTGGAAACATCACCTGCGATTTAAAAAAATCTCTAATATGAGTAACTCGAACATTTTTCTCTCATATTGTTTCAGCTACCAATTCATTGATATTCTGCTAAAGCACCTTGATTATTTGTAAGGAACAGTCTTAATCAAATTTAAGAAATCCACCCAACTCTCCATTGTAAAGACAGATGAGAAGATCATTTTCTAGGTCTCATAAATGCTAAAGCTTGAAACAATAAGGTATTTCATTTTTTATTTTCAATTGCCTAGAAAAAGCAACAACCATCTCTCTCAAATAAACAGAAAAACCTGATACACCAAGCTTTCACTCAGCCCAATCGTGACCACGTATCATTGTATCATACAATTCAGTGTGTGTGACACTTCAATGTTTTCTTCTATGGAGTAAGAATTAAGGGGCTCTTGAGAAATGCCGTAGCGCACTGCTGCAGTTACTAAAATAGCTTCATTGTAACTTAACCTCAAGGTACCACTTCATGCATGTAGTTTGTGCATCTAGCCAAAGCAGCAGGCAGTTGCATAATTAAATTAATATGTTACTATAATTGTGATGAAACACTTGAAACGTTAAATCTCTCTTTGACCAGGACAACTTTTATATATATATA
>NW_010207470.1:0-1738 GCF_000695765.1 Mesitornis unicolor
GCTGTCTGGTTTTTGGGGGTGCCTTTCAGATCTGCAAAAGCAAGAGGAGCGCGGGGAGCTGCTGCAGCCGCTGATCTTCGTCCTTCTGGTTTTGTGCTCTGTCCTGCTGTACTTTAAGGTGTCTCTCATGGATCCGGGTTTTGTTAAGTCTGAAGAGGAAATTAAGGTATATCGCTTCATGAATGGAAGAAATGGGCTTTGAAATCTATAGTTTGGGGTTCCCCCCCCCCCCCCCCATTAGAACAATCTGAAACAGTTTGTGTTGCAGCTAGCAGAAGGGAAACATACCTGGACCACTGGAGGTGAGGCCAGTCTCCAGTTCATATTCTGTACCAGCAATAGGGTTCACAGACTTTTAAGTGCATCTTTTACACCACGCTCTGGTGTAAGTACACCGTGCCATTTAAGCATAAGTCCTTTCTTGCATTAGAGACTGCAATACCCTATTAAATGCATATATGACCTATTTTATGGTACAAGTGGTACAAGTGCAAAAAACCTGGATTGAATGGCAAGCTTGGAAGAAAGTGCTTCCTGCAGCTCCATTTATCGAACTGTTCATAGTTCGACTGGGACTGTTCATAGGGACTGTTCATAGGGACTGTTGCCCTCTCGGAGGTTTGATATACAAATAAGTTAGGTAAATGGAAATGCAAAGTTTCATTAACTGAAGTAGTCTTCTCCAAGTTCACTACCTTACAGATAGTGTAGGACAAAAGCATTCTAAATTTTAATCATTCATCATTAATGTGAATGTTGGCTGTGTTATAAATAAGTAGCACTGCTTATACCAAAAAGACTTCATTATTGTGTTTGGAAGTGAAGTCTTAATCTTGTTTACTTTTGTCTCAAAGCGTAGTGTTGGGATCAGTGTGGTATTTGTTTCTGCCTCTGTGCAAGTGTTCTTCTGCTGGTTGTGGTGGCCTCTACTCTCTCGATGTACCTTAACTGTCTGCAGTGGAATTTCATGCCATGGTATTTGTATAGCCGTTTTTGTAGGAATTACTTTCCTAATGATAGCCAGCACTGTGTAACTGTTAAGTAAAAGGATCCAGACATGCCAAGTGGGCTGATAGCTGCTGTACTTCAGACAGCAGCACACAAAACCTCCTTGATCACTCCCTCTCTCTTTTTTTGTAGGCAGGCAAGAGTGAAGAACAAACCCTGGTGATATCCCAAGTTCCAAGCAATATTAAGATGCGCCGTTGTGGTTACTGCATGGTGAAGGTAGATGTTTATAACATGCTAGAAGAGAATGGGATGACTGATTTGCAGGCAGACTTTTTTTGGCAACAGATTTGTTCAGCTGCTGTTGCCTGTGTTTTTCTGCTCTACAATTGCTCTTTACTGCTCAGTGGTTTGGAGGCATGGCAGACCTGATAAATTCTGTCACAGGGTCACGCTCCTGCTCAGAAACTCTCAGAAGAAGTAAATACAACTCGCAGATTGAATTCAGATACAGTCCTGAATTGAAAAGTGATCCGGATGAATTGTGTAGCTAAAGGTGTAGTAGCGATGGATGTTGGTATGTATGTTAGTTTTCCAAGGCCGAAACAAGTCCCTGCTGGCTCACAGAAACAAAGATCTCTTTTTGCTATGGGAAAATTCTGTTCTACATTCTTACTGCCATGTCAGTATTGTCAAAAAGTCACTTTGAAGATATCTTGACAGAGTCAGAAAAGCAGTTGAGCATGACATAAGAACTGCTGGTAGCTGTGAGCTTCTTTGGAGGCCTAAA
>NW_010207471.1:0-1199 GCF_000695765.1 Mesitornis unicolor
TCAACACTGCCACCAACTCAGTGTCATCTGTTGAACTGACTGAGGGAGCACTCAATCCCCTCATCCAGATCATTGATCAAGATGTTCAACAGGACTGGCCCCAAAACCGAGCCCTGGGGAACACCAGTGGTGGTGTCCATGGCTTGTGACTCCTGGCCCCTCTCCCCTTCCTCTTCCTCAGGTGTTTGAGTACAGCGAGGCCAAGGCACTGGAAGAGCTCTTCTACCCCGTGTACAACCTCTCCGACTTCTCCTGGGACAGCCTCAATGGGACCCTCAACCACACAGCCCTGACGGCCGAGCTCACGGGCGTCCCAGCCACCGACCCCGCTGGCAGCTTCTCCAGCGGCAGGCTGGCGTTTCGGGTAAGGCCACGGGGCAGCGAGGGGGTGACACCCTGCTCTGGGATGCTGCAGGGCGAGCACAGGGAATACTGAGTCCAAAACACCTTCTAGAGAGGGAACTGTGCTCCGTGGTATCCCAACCAGCGATGACGCTGTCCCTGTGTCCCCTGCAGGTGACAGCCTACGAGGCCGGTGGCCGTGACGAGGCCCTGCCCAGCCTCCTGCACACGGCCAACAGCTCCAAAGTGGAGTTTGTCCTGGCCGGGGTGGCTCCACGGGGCAACGGCTCCCGCTTCGCGTTGGAGGTGGCCACGGTGGAGGAGACGGGGGCGGCGCGGAGGCTGCGCTCGATGCGCTCCATCGACGACGAGTACACCCCCACCATCTTCGAGGTGAGCTCCTCTGCTGCAGGAGTGAGGGCTGGGGGGATCTGCTGCTCCCCACTATGCCCCCCCCCTTCCCCCCCCCCCCAGCATGAAGACCCTTTCCTGCCTTCACACCCCCCCCCGTTGCTCTCCCTCCCCCCAGACGCTCTCCCTGGCAGCCGAATCCCAAAACGACAGCTCCGTGCTCAGCTTCCTGCAGTGGAAGGCGACAGCGTACGGCTCCCAGAGCCCCAGGCCCGAGGACAGCATCCGGTGCCGCTCGCGGGGCCTCCAAGCAGCCAACTGGACCCTGCCTGCATCCAGCATCGTCCGTGCCTACTTTGGGGAGGGTCTGGGCAGCGCCTACAGCATCAGCGCCATCAACATCTCCTTTGGGGGTGAGGATGGAGAGGTTTACCAGCAGAAACACTACCTTAGTTGGTGAGTGGGGTCCTTCCCTGAGTGCTCCCTCAGTCAGTTTGCAGAGGACA
>NW_010207472.1:0-234 GCF_000695765.1 Mesitornis unicolor
CATTTACCCGATGGCCAGTCAGTATTCCCACACCGCTCAAACCCGCCTGACGAAGGGCGAATTTTCCACTCATCGTCTCCAATAATTAAACCCAAACCGGTACCGCCTGCCCCGCACCCCTACGTACAGGTGTCCTGTCCGCGTCTCCAGCGGGAGAGTCTCTCCCAAAACCCGTCCGGGGCTCGGGGCCACCTCTGCCAGCTTCCCCGTGGGGCGGTGAGAGCCCCCCACCCC
>NW_010207472.1:251-3110 GCF_000695765.1 Mesitornis unicolor
CCTCGCCTGCTTCCTGCCTGCTGCCTCCCCAGATCCGCCGTCCCCTCCGCCGTCCCCCCCGCAGCTCTGGCTACTGCAGGATGAGTACAGGCCGGTTGCTGCCTGGGAGGCGAAAACTCATTTAAGGCTTGTTTTCTAATTAGCAAAATGAACGGGAGGAGGAGCGGCTTTTGTCGCTGCTGTTGTCCCTCAAGCCAGCGAGGTGCTGTATTTTGTGCTAGGAAAGGCTGTGAGCGCTGCCTGAGAAGCACAAGTTGTCTTTTTAATTTTCTTTTTAGCTCTTTGAACGTTGGTGCACCCCCCGCACCTCAAACGGTGGAGCGCCTGTCGGGATGTCATACAGGAAGAAACCCATAAGCCTGCAGGAGATGCTGGAGAAGAAAGTGGGTCAGAAAAGCCCTGGCAGGTGCTGTAATGCTGGTCCCAGACAGCTACCTGTGTGACACCAAGGTGTGGGGGCACAGCCAGGGTGTCCCTGGGACATCCTGGCTAAGAAGTGGGGTGTTACAGAGCACCTGCACCTGAAGTGGGTACCAGTTTTTGAGTTTGTACACTGTCCTTATGCTCCCTTCATTGTCATGCCCAACCATTCGGTAACAACTCTGGTAAAAATGGCTGGAGATGGCCAGGGGTCCTCACCAGCAGAAGCACAAAGAGCAGCTCAGTCATTCCCATCCTGAAACTGAATTTATATCCACTTCCGTCCTTCACGTGCATCTTGAAACTGTTTGGGAGGCATTTCTTCTTTGAATAGCAAGCTGCAGTAAAGTCCTATGTACCTCCAGAGTTGATGATTTGAATGTAGGATTCATTTCCAGAATTCCTTCTGCACCATTCTTGATGCTTAAAAAGTCCCAGACCAGATCAACACAGGATGGGTGATGCTAATCATCTCTTTGCTGCCCACCTGCACTCTTCATGGACACCCAGCTGAAAGCTCTTTGGCAATGGGTGCTCTTGGGTGCTGCATGACAGCCGCTGTGGGCTCCTTACAGACTTATTTACTGTTGGCCTTGTCTTTGGATGCCTCCTAAAAGTGAAGATAAATCTGCCTTTTCCTGGTTTTATGCATTCAGAAGGAAAATTCGTAAGGTATGAGGAAAGTGCAAACCAGCTGTGCTGTGTCACTAAATTGAGCAGAGCTCTTCTTTCCTTGTGCTTCAAAAGTGCACTGGTTATGAGCACCTTGGCATCATGCTTTTCTCTTGCTCCCTGCTAAACCTTCCCAGGCAACCCCTGGGAGGATGTCCTCCCCTCTAAGAACTGCTGGCTAGCACCCATCTCTGTTAGCAAAAGCACCCATTTCTGTGGATGGCTGTGCTAAGCTTGGCTTTCATCAGTGGGCAGAGACTGCAGTGGTACTCATCTTCCAGCTTTCACAGGTGCCTTGAAAAATCCCTTTGCATCACATCTGCATTTCCATGGGCACCCACTGGCAAACTCAGTGGCAATGGGTGCTCCCAGTCCCAAGGGTGCTGTGCTGCAGCTAATGCGCCTGCCTGTTCTAAAGGCAAGCTTTACAGAAATGGTACCAATGGTCAGGTCCATAAAAGACCTTCAAGTCCTCTGAATCCTCAGGTTATAAAACTAGGGCTCTGAATAAACCTGTCACATTGGTCTTGTTCGATGATCTCCAGACCAGGGCTTAAGCTGATGACAAAGTTAATCTGAGGTATGGGGTATATCTTCACATGGACACTGGTGGGGGGCAGGCACAGTACTTCACAGGCTACCGGTGGTGGCTGCTTGCAGTTACTAGCACTACATCCACCACTGTCTTCTCATGAGGTTTTTTTGAAGGCGTAAATGACTGCTTTGCTGTGGCTTTAGTAAAAAATTTAAGAGCTGCATGACAAGTGTAATCTGAATGTTCTGTCTGGCTTTGGGTTTGAAGAAAGGGATAAACCTTTGTGTTGGTTGAGGAAGATCGATGGGAGTTTTCACAAGAAATATAGATGCTCCTTGTGGATTATAGGAACCTTGGGTCTCCTTGGGCAGCTCCAGCAGTCATCTGGGAGGCTGGCAAGACAATTTATGGTTTTATTGACCAGCTACATTCAGCCACTTGTCTCTGTTTTTGAGCAGTCCCAGTCAGCTCTGTATTTTCTCTCCAGAGGGCAAATGAGTCTCCGGCAGGAAGAGACCTAGGTAAGTTTAATGGTGTCTGAATGGCTTTGGTTTCTTGGTTTCTGCTTTGTACTCCTGGCAGTGTGAGCAGGTCTTTACTATGACAGACAAACTGTTTCTCCATCTCTTGCTGCTGGTACTTTGTGATGCAAAAAGGCTCTGGTATTTCCATTACAGATTGAATAAGTTAAAAGCCCAGGGTGCCACTGTTGCAGTGCACTAGCCACACAGCCTCTCGAGCTAGCAAAAACAAATGGCTGGCCAAGCCTTCAGGAGACAACCAAATAAACCTTCCAGGAAAAAGCCAATGACAAATGCCATAAGATTGAAGTTTTTTTTAAATCAATGTAGCTTGCAATGTTGCTCTATATACATGCTACATCCATGCCATGATATCAGGAGATAATCTATTCAGATAATCAGATGAAAAGAGAGTTGACTATCCATTTGTTAATGATGAGGTTATAGAAGGCCCATTGCTGCTCCTGCCTCAACAAAACCCACTTCTGAACGTCAGTGTGTCTATTCATGCTGCTTATGATCAGCTTCAATGACTGCAACAGCATCTGAGCTGCTAAGCCTGCCCTAGAAGACCTAAAATGCAGTCACCATCCAGACTTCATGTGTCTTGCAAACCTGGTGTCTGTTCTGTGGTATTATGAAGTGGGATGAAGCTATGAATGTGCTCCATGCTTCTTAAAGGCTGCCATCCAGCGAGATCTGGACAGGCTG
>NW_010207473.1:0-26161 GCF_000695765.1 Mesitornis unicolor
TGGCCGGCCCAGCCCTAAACCATGACACCACTGCATTGCTCATCCCCTGCTCTCTTTCCTGCCTGGTTTAGGGGTGTAATATCAGATAGTGTCTTCCAGTATGCCTATTCTCATTTTCTTTTGTGCCCACCTCTGCCCACATTGCTACTGTAGTCAAATTCCTGTTGCAATTTATGCCAGAATAACTGTGGGATAGAATAAATCCATAGACTTCAAAGGCATTAGCCTGCCTTTACTCTAGCACAATTGACAGCTGTACCTAGCACCACGACCTTATTCCACCCCAACAAGGCAGCATCCAAAGCCATGCCACTTTGGAAGAGCACCGCTGTGTGCTTGCTGAGGTTTGCTCCTCAGGGCCAGCCCAGAGGATGAGGACAGCATGCAAACACAGCTTCGCAGCAGGAGCAACTGTTTGTTTCAGCTCTAGCCTTTACTTAAAAATACGAAGCTATTGAACAAAAATACAAATACCTACATACCTAACTAACTTGGAGAACTGGCCTTCTAGATTTAACTGTGCATTTCAGTCTAGCAGCCATGAAGTCTGTGTTCTACTTCAGTTTGTTTTCTTCTAACTGTAATGCTCAAAGTGAGTACTTCAAGATTCAGACACAAGGGTGCAGATATATTTACCTGTTGTAAAGGTGGACTGGCTATTTAAACAGGTCTCGGCCTCTTCTGTCTCCCCAGTATGCCAGTCTGATTCACTTCACAACTTTGAACTGTATCAAGCACAACTACAGATTGTGAGTGATCAGTGCAAAATGGTACTGAAAAACTATGTTCTGCCTGGTAGAGTAATAGATTAGGAACATCTGCAACTAAATATCTGGAAAAATTTGTATGTAAAATTTGATTTTTTTTAATAATTTTATTGAAATTTATGCTCTATTTTGCTTTCTGGCAGGAAAAAAACCACCCTCATGTTTCTTATAAGTCTCTGGTATTTCTGTTGCAGCCAGTGGAAAAGTGGGCTGAAACTAGTTCATGTACAAGTCTAGAGAAAAGCATGTTCCTTGCCCCATAGGATGTCAGCTGATGAATTGTAACAAATGGATGAGACAAAAATGGAGTATAGGCTGAGAGGCAGGCTGACAAAAATGATACCGTGTGCATAGTTTTTAGCTAATCAAGAGTAGTAGTTGTACTTTGCTTTCCTGCCTAATCGTGATTAGGTGCCAATTTTCTCTCCGTATAACAAAAGAGGTGAATTTCAGGACTATGATTTGAAGAAGGCTGAGTGGAGTGGCAGTGTTTTCTTAAATTCAGAACGTTTTTACCAGGCAGGTCTACAGACCAAATTCTGCCTGTAGTTCACAAAACTGTACTATAATGTTTTTTTCTTCCCACAGTGCCATGAAAAAACTTTTGGCTTCAGTTCATGTGTGAAACCTTTTGCACAACAGAAGTGGTTTCTTATGGCCAGTAAGACTAAATGTTCTAAACATTCCAGGAAGCATATAAATAGATTGGTACTCTTCTTAAGGTTATGGAGCCTTATTTCTCTCTTTTTTTATTCAGGTCTTTTTACCATTTCATTTTCATTTTTTCTCTCTTCACCTAGGCAAAGACCAAGCAGAGTACAGTGTTTGAAAACCCTGACTATCATTTTCCATTTTGCTTGGGTTTTCCTTAGTTATATTTTCTGAGAAGAAGTTGTTTCAGTAAATGCAACATAGTAAACGATCTTAAATTACTTCTTACAGTCCAGGCTAGTATTATAGCATGAAAATTGTTACTTGGAGTCTCCCACGCCCCCGGCTGCTGGAGACCTATGTCTCCAGACTGGGGAGTAACCGAGCACAGCATTTATCCAGCAGAGTCTGCAGGCCAATCCAACAATGTGGAAAGCAGAGTTTACATAAAGGAGATTTCTTATCCTTCCCTCGCAATCCCACTAGATTCAGTAAAGTTTAGTGATGGTCAAAACCAACTAAAACTGTGATTCTATACTGAAGGGTAGGCAAATGTCTATGTGGAAACCAGATGAGAAATTATTCAAGCCAAAACCATTAAATGTCAGCTCATCTAAGGATACTATAAAACAGCCATCCCGTTTCTTTGATCTGTGATACTTGAATTTGAACGTGTGTTAATAAGACATATATGTTGGGCATTGACATTGTCTTCTGTTGAGCAAGGGTAAACATTACATTTGTCTTTGTAAAAATATACTTCAATAGCTGGGGAGAAAATGGAGATTTGTTATTTTTGCAGTTGTAGAAGACATTTAGCAGCTGTGTTTATACTGGCAGACAATTTGGATATTAGGTGGCAGGACAGAGAACTGCAGATGCACAATATTGTGCAGACATTGTGCACTTACAGCCCATTTCCAGGGAAACATGTTATTTTATATTTCCCTTGGTGTCATTAATCACATCTCATGATGTATCTCACTATTTCAACTCATTCCCCTAGATTCATTCTTTTTTTGGCCTGTTTATTTAGTATTTATTGAGCCCCATTTCAACAAATTCCATCTTAAAGTTCTTTTTGCTTCCGGGGAGAAAATTAAGATGGCCCTATACTGATTGCTGAGACTACCTGTAATAATCAGCATGTCTATAACATCAGAAAGATATTTAGCTTGCCTTTGGCCAGAAAAATATTCACACTATTCTTTGCTATTTAGAAATTAAATTATTTTCCTGAAAGTAAAAATACGATTCTTATCTTGTCCTACAAAGGAAAACAGCTGTTCTTTTCTCTGTTCTTGAAGTTCTCTAATCTCTCAACGGGTTTCATTTTGGTTTTACAGGTGAATCCTTAAACTCTAGCAATGACAGCCCACCCTCTGGGAGAAATATCTTACATAAGCAGTGAGGAATCCCCCCGCCTGGGAGTTGCAGGCCAGAGGAATCAATATATAGGACATAACTCCAAGCCCTTTTTTGGCATTACTTCTACATTTAAGTAATGGGATTAAATGTTCATGAGTAAATTTGGCTTGTAACTGCTACTGTGGGGTGCCCTGCGAGCCACCTCACCCTGGAAGGATCACCCGGTGGCATTGTATTTCTCCTGCAACTCCCCAACCCATGGGAAACAGTCCTAATGCATCACTGCTCAGGGAAAGACGGTATCTCTGTTTCCTTTATGGTTTACTGGTTGTGATGGAGAGAAGCTAAAAAGGGACAAAGATTGTGCCAAACCTTTGATCTCCTTTGACCAAAGAGCTACACAGAAGCTCTGGCCTGGGAGGTGGGCAGCTCCCTGGAGGACTCTGAGATGGGACAAAAGACCTGCCAGACTTGCTCTGTCCTGTCTGAGCCTGGGTGTCTGGCTAGGTAAGGTTCTTCTGTTAGCAAACAAAGAAAAGGAGAATTACTGAACTCAAAAAAGGAGCAAACTCAAAGAATTCACTACACAGTGAATTAATGGCTGTGTGTAGGGGATGACTTACCCAGAATCAGCAAGTTGCTTGAAGAAACTACGAACCCTGCCCAGTGTCCCTTCTCATGACTGGTTCAGAATGCTAAATATAACCAGGCAGTATTTTTCTTAGTAATAAATTAAAAGCAGAGACAAAAATGAACTCTGTTTATGTCACATGGTTTAGCCACATCTAAGGAAATGCAACTTGCTTTTACCCTTTTTGTTTCTGAGGATGGCTGCGAGGAGACTCTGTCCACTATGGCAAAAGCAGCATAGCAATGTGTTACAAGCACTGTTCTTGCATTGCCAGGAGTTACAGGGAAGACATGACCACGTGCATCTAAAGGGGGTCTGGAATGGTTTTTAGGCTGTGCTCAGCACTCTTCAGAATACTGAAATCTTAAAAGGAGATTTATTTTCAGGAAGGTCATGGGGGTTGGGCTTGAGAGAAGAGGACTCTGGTGATCATATTTTTATTTCTAGAAACTAATAACATATATTTTACATATTCACAAAGATTAAGTGGCTTGTGAAAATACATTGGGAGCTGGTGGCAGAACTGGAAAATTAATACAACTCTAGGGAAACTGATAGAAGTGCCTTAGTCTAAAAGTAATTTATACAAAGAAAATAAAATGTCACTATTATTTATGCTTTTGTGCATCCCATAATTTTGCCTTCTCTAAAATGCTTGCTCTTTCCTGTGATATTTTCCATGTTCCACTCTCTCTCTTTCTGCAGCATTCAGGTGCAGCTCTCTTACGTGATGATGGTTATACAATTGATGCCTAACACAACGTAGTGGAAGTTGTCTCCAAGTAAATAACACTAACAGCAAGGCCAGAAGTATCATCATCTGCCACCATACTCCCTATGTAGATGGTATGGGCTTTGTTGTACACAGTGTAATTTAGTGGGTTGTTAAATGACCTCTGAATGTCTAGTCCAAGCATGCATAAAACAGATTAATGAATTATCCATTAAAAGATCTTCCAATATGTGCTGCAACTCCCACTCCATTGATTCAATTTCTTTCCCTTAATTCCTGTTTTTTTCCCATGCATTCATTTGCAAAGTGCCTGCCTTTCTACTGCAAACAGCTCAACAGCCCAAATCAAGACTGGATTTCTACTGCCTCCACTCTCCTAGTAAAGACAAGCTCCTCCAGTTTCTTGCCGTATAGCCCATCTCTTGCACCCCAGCCCTCTACCACCTGGTCACCATAGCTGAGCAACTTACTGAGGAGATTCATGGAAAAGAAGGAGATCTATCTTGCCCTGTTTTGCCTGATGCTCTTTATAGTCCTTCCCTAACACATCCTTTTCCCTCTCATCTACACTCTCATATCTGTGTTCCTGTCCTCCTAGGTATTGCAGTCCTCTCTCTCAACATGACCTGGGCCCGTCCCCCTTCCTATCACCTTTGTTGACTCTGGTAACTTCTCCAGTCCCCTGGCTCACCTTCCCTTGCAGACCCAGAGCCACTCCTGACAATGCCATGTCAAACAAGATGCAGCAGGCTGAACACGTATTGCAGCAGTGCCATGTGGAGGCACTTACTCAGCTGCCTGTTGTGCAGGTCTCATCTGTTTCAGAGAGCATTGGGGATGGTGCCTTCAGAGCTGCACACCTCATGCAGATAGCTCAGACAAGTCACCAATGCCTCACAGAAACAGAGTAAATTAAATCTCTTACAAAAGCCCTAACGAGAACCTAACTGAATGATCACTGAACACCACACCTGGAATCATTTAAATTTTAGCATTACTAGGCGTATGGTTTATTTTTCCTTTAAAACTAAACCTAGGAAGTGGCTAGGTTAATGTATACAACCTTAGCCTAAAGGATAAACAGCCAAGCCAATAAATACAATGTTCAGGCTCCTGTCTATTCCTGCCTATACAGGCAATCATCTACGGCAACCATATCCTCTCTGGTAGATGTTTTATGACCAGCACATTAAAGTGCAGAGAAAGAGAAATGCTGGTCAAATACAATGTATTTAAGTGAATTATCCCCAGGGAACCAAAGCAGTTCATTACAATCATGTTTTTATTTTTATTTGCGGAATTGAAAGATTGTATTTGTCTAGTTGTTTGACATATAATTATCATAAAGCCTAGGATGAATACAAGGGACTTCTGTGCTTAGAGAACTTAGGGGAGGAGAGGGAGAGAAGGAGGGAGGGTGGAAGGAGGGCTGCTCACTATCCCTGTCCAGATCGGCTACTCTCACATGCTCTGGTTGCCAAAAGTCTCCAAGAGAATGCTGCAGCAGTGGTGCCCAAGGGGAGTTAAGAAATAGGCCAGTACCCATTACACTGCAGTGACTATGAACTTTGCCAGCCTACAGGGTTCTTGTGAACAAAGCAAAGAGTCAGAGTGAGTGTCTAGTCTGGCCTCACAGCTATTGATTTCCCTTTACTGTCATTTAGACAAATATAAGAAAAAAAAACCAACCTCAAATTCCAGCTGTCAGTCACTTCAGAGTCTAAGCAGCAGAAAAATTAGAAACACTTTCATTTCCATCCCTGTCCCATGCAAATACATGCTAGCATGAGAGGGCAACAAAGAGACAGGGATATAGCTGGGGTCTATTTTACATGAAGTGATCAGACCTGGGATGATGATGAGGAAATCCACCCCCCATTCCTGTTTCTCCCCCTGAAAACACAAATATTTTCATTTTGCATGATTCTCTTAGAACAACATAGCTCCCAATGGACTCCATGCTATGGTTTGGTAAGTCCAAAAGGCACAAAAAGAAAAATGTGGATTTTGCACTTAACAAAAATCAAAGTGAATCTTCGGACAGGCACTATTCTAGCTGTGAGATGTGAAATGAGTTCATATATGTTCATTACTTCATAACAGAGTGCAAATATGCTCTTTGATATTTTTCATCCAGAGTTCAAAAAGTGACGGTGATACTACATTGCTGAGTTACAATGCTTATCACTCAGATCTGCTACTGTTACATCCACGAGTAACTCCCTTATGTATATAGATTTATACATAAACTCACTAAGATGACAGAACAAATCCCTCTTTATATCCAAAAGAAATTGCCGAGCGTGATTTTTTTTTTAATTGTCTTCTGGGGATGTTACCCAGTTGTCAGCAGTTGCATATACTATCTGTATTATTTCACATGGTGTAATATAAAAGAACTGGTAGGAAATGTTCCTCAGTAGTTCAGGGGAATGCTGCTGTGTTTAACAGAGGATGATTGAAGGCGATACATTTGATAAGAGCTGAATTTTAAGCTTTGGAAAGTGAGGAAAAGAGAAGGAATTGTACAGGATGATAAACAAAGTTCATTTTCCCTTGCTCTTGTGTGAATGTCTCCGACAGCACAGCCATGGAGGGAAAGGCACACGAGGAGGAGGGAGAATTGGGCAATGGAAAGGGAGCTGTGGTTAAGGCAGTGGCTCTGGAGAGCATCTGACTGGATTCCTTTACTGTCCCTGCCTAGGAAAGTCATTTAGGTGGCTGTGGCACAGTGCTATTCTTCTTCTAGTTTGGCTACTAAAAGCAGCTGCTTTCACTGCACCCACTGTGAGTAGGTGGGGACAGCTTCTCTCACGGGCTTCGCATTCTCTGTCTGTGAAATGGGGGGAGAGTAATATTTCTTGTCCCTCTCTCTGCTTAGTGCATGCCAACTTCTGTCTTAGCATGTTGGTGTTAACAGGAGGCCAAGCTCATGGGTCCCAGTCCTCTTTGACACCTCTTGGCCGCACTTGGTTTTGCTCCAGAAACAACTGGTATTGGAGTCATCCTGATTAAGTTGCCAGATGCAGTGTATTTTTTTTTTTGCTGCTGGAGATTTACTTCTGCTCGCCTTTGGAGCCAGCGTGTAGCTGATCTACCAATTAATCTCATGCCTGATTGCAGCGATTGTTGCAACTTTTAGTATCCCTTTAACCACTGTGACCAGATCCATGTTTATGCTGTAGCTTTCCAAGAGAAAACAGTATCCAGCCATGGTTTTCTTGCTATCTGCTCATGAGGAATAGGGACAAAGACTTGTCTTGAATAATATATAAAATCCAATTTAATATTAATTCTGTTGTAAAATTTAATTCCATAAGCATGTATGGGAGCAAATATTAATGCATTAGAGCCTTTGAAATTATTTAAACTATTTTTATTAAACATATTAAAGCTATAAAGTATTAAGCTTTACATTTACAACAGCTATTTTTAAAAATTAATGATTTATTGCTGAGCATTACTGTATTATTAAAGTTACACTCATACATTCAAAACTGAATCATCTTCACCTCCTGCTCCTAGAAATTTCTTTAGCAAGACAGAGGAAACTAGGTGGAAAAGAGTTAAATAATTTTGCTACCCATTAGATCAGCTACCCCAATTAGAAGTATCTAACCAAGTGATAAAAAGGCTTGTTCAGATATTAGTTAGTTTTTTCACCTAGTGTTGAACTGATGCAACATCTGAATGTTGTTGCTCTAGACAAACTGGGGAAACTAAGAAAAAAAAAAGACATGTCTAAACATGCCCAATGCAAATATTGTAAAAGGAATGTAAATGCTAGTACAGAAAATAGTAGTTGGGCTTCTTTTGGTCTTTCTGGTTTTGAACACCTAATGAGAGGAAAAAATGTCTTCATACGTAGGAAAACCTGTGCAAGAAAAAACATTTTCCTTTTAACCCTTTGGAAGATAACTTTACAGTCATGGCTGCAGTTAAAGCTGTACAAAAGGATCTTTCATCTTTTCAAGCTATGAAGCCCTGTCCTCAGTGTTGGTGCTCATGACTTTTTTATTTCTTTAAGTACTGATTGGGGCTTGCAGAAAGGAAACTAAACAGTTAGGAGCAAGGAAGAGGGAACAGGACTCAAGGATTTACAATTTAAGGCACTCGCCTGCAGAAGGGAAAGGAAGGAGGAGAAAACTTACATACTGGTCTGTCTTTCAGAGGATATCTGTTTTCTGCCATAAATGTCACTAGATGAAACCCAGAAATATTTTAAACCTTTAAACTTAAAAATAGAGTGGGGACAGGTGTGGGTTTGGGGAGGAGGAGGTGGGCCACAGTCACATAAAGTCTCTCCAGCTAATTTTAATTTTATCTTATTCATATCTGTCTTAAAGATTAAGATTAATCTGTTTAAATACATACATGTTTAATCAACATTCAAAATATTTAGTGGGAACATTAAAAACTGCACAAATTCAAGAAAGAGCTCAGTTTCTATCCATTTATATGTGCAATCAACTTCCAGTTATTTAACTAGTGTCAGCAACTGCGTCCTTTAGCAGTTAGAAAATCACAGTTCCGTTTTATAAAAAGAGCTTCTATTAATCACTCCTAAAGTCCATTTGAACAAGCATCATGTGTTTCTTAAAAACAAGAGTATGCCATAAATGACAAGGTAATTATCGTGCATGTTTAATTTTGGATAAATGACAGGACTTACAATACACGTTTTAAGATACAACAATAAAAAGTTAATTGAAATACTTTTACAACACTCCCATAATTCTTTGCCTTCCTTCTTTATTACAGGACCTTGAACACCAACCTCATATAAATTAGAGATTAAATATGCCTTTAATAACACAAATGGCAAGACTGGAGTATGATTTTTATCCAGTATCCTTTAATAGATAATGAATTTGTGTCTAAGAGCATATTTGCTTACAACATATTAATATATCACCTAATTGACAGCCACATGGTTTGCAAATTAATTCAGTCTTGTTTCCTGTGGTACCTACGCTACGTTATTTAGGAATTGACTTCACAGTATGATTATTTTGTCCTTTCAGTTTGATGCAGTAGATTTACTTTGTTGTTGTCTGCTTCACAATGACATTCATGTGACAGTGTTCAGATTGCAAACTATTTAGTTGTTTTACAGTGCCTTCCCAAACTGCCTTGCTAGTGGTTCAGCCAGTTTTATGCTTCTTTTGTGCTCTAGAGACATTCTGATTAGGCACTGCTTCTGTTCAATGCCAGTGTTCAGCTAGATTCAGTCGTCTTTGGTTTTTTGGGGTTTTTTTGTTTTGTTTTATTTCTTGTTCGTTCCAGAAACAAAACCATTAGCATTTTGCACTACACTTTGGTAGACCATTTGCTTGTGTGAGAGCTGTGCTGAAGTCCTGGATCTGTTCAGGATTAGGGATGGACAGATGAAGCGTTAGAGAGTCTACAAGGTCAAGAGTCTGAAGCGATGCACTCCAAGGAGGCACAAAGTGCAGGACTGTGCGAAGACATGCATGTGGGGTACTGGGTAATGCCTCATTAAAACTAACAATATGAAAACATCTTATAGAAAGCACGAGCCACCCATCTATGTTTTCATCAGCTGGGTAGAATTTTCCCTTAGGGCACTAGCACGCTCCCCCATTCTTGCAGATGCAGCCAGCTTGTGTGGGGAGCAGTGGCGGCCAATCTGCCATCGCCTTCCCTGGCACTGTCTGACAGCAAGCGATCCCAATGTGACAGATCTTGACTTGCCTTTCTCTGCTATCCATTCTCATCCATTAACTAGTCATGTAAGCTCCCAATTAGACTATGGGAGATAAGAGCATTAATTGGCAAAGTCATCTTCCTTAGCGCCTGACAATACTGATGTTACTCTTTCTGTTTTCAGATGAGTCTTCAGCCTTCTATGCTGTTTATTGTTTCTTCCATGTTGAAGATAGGCAAGAATGAATAAGCAATGGCTGAGCCTTCTGGTTTGAATTTTGGGCCATTCTTTTTGATTTAGAAGCTTTCTTTCAGTATTTTAAAACATTTAGTTTAAAAAACATTTAGTTTATTTTTCCATTTTGTGGTACTTCCCCATTAAGAGAATGCTCAGCTGGTTTAATAACTTCCCTAGCAGGATCAAACAGGCAAGCCCTGATGATGATTAAGGGTGGGAGTCACACTGTGAAAGAGTGACTAAGTGCTGTTGTTGAGATCTGACTATTTTCCTCGAAGAGGGATCTGATAAATCTCTAAAAGCATGTTTCAGTGAAATGACCCAATTTTAGAAGATTGGTATATTTTCCTAAATCCAGGAAACTTTTATAAAAATCTCATGTCTACAAATCTGTAAGACTTCCCTAAAAGGAATTCTAAAAAGGGAGACTCAGTAATACCTACCTGGCAGCTCCAAAGAACTGTGGTGCAGAGGCGCATCCTATAGGAGCACTAACGTTTTGTATTCTGGATGGGTGAAGACGTGGAAGATTAATTGATGCTGAAGGCAGGAGGAAATCAAGCTGAAAAAAACAAGGATTCTGGGAGGTCAGCATTTGACAACATTCTTAGGAAAGAAAAGTTAATGCCAAAAATAGCCTCAAGTTAGTCTTACTCTACATTAATTAAAGTCGCCATTATAACTAATAGTTTTTATGAGCTGGGAGAACTATCTCACTTGTATAAATTAATTACATTATGTTTTGCAGTTCTTATGCAGATAGAGATAAATAGTTAGACATCAACAAGGATACAGGGTATAATAAGAATATAAATGAATGACCCAGTACAACTAGATAGTGGGTAGCCATAGATGTTATAATTGTGTAAGAAAGCAGAAGTATTTTTAATAGATATGAGGTATCTTACGTGGTTTAAAATGTTTGTAGTTTGTTCTTTTCTGCAGTCATCAAAATTCTTTGCCTGAAACAAGTCATTTGGAACTCCCCTTTCTGTAGCTAACCAAGTGGTAGCTTAGTTTCGGTCTTCCGTAGAGAGAAGATTTTGTTCCCCCTTTGTTTCTGTCTCTCCCTCAGGGATCCTTTCCACATCCATAATGGGGCTTTTATTTAAAAAAATGGGTTTCTATTCCGTATAACAAACCTTGGCAGAGCTAGCTGGTAGCCCAAATCTTGAATTTAGCATGCAAGATGCTTCCACTGAGTCTGCATCTTTTCTTGGAGGAGGCAAGAAGCAGTTGATCAGGGAAAAAGAGAGATCCAAGATTACATCCTAAGAAGGAGGGAACTCTTCACGCCCATCCATGGTCCAGCAGAGCCCTGAGCTGCCACTGCTGTAGTGCCTGCCTCAGTAGGGGAGGGAAGACAAGAGCAGTGACACAGTTACACCCTGGTCTGTGGCTGTGACTCAGGAGCAGTCAGAAAATTGCCTTCCGTTCCAACTGCTGAGTGCAGTTATCCCTCAGGGCTCCTAAGTGAAGACCACCCAAACTCACCTGTATCCCACTCAAATCTCTAACTTTTTATCTTAAAAAAAAAAAAAATAGAAGATGTATCCTAAGGTGGTTCCAACAGCAGTTTCATCTTTTTTTTCTGAATGATAAAGTAAGTCATGTTGTTTATTGCAGCAGTGGGCTAAGTTCTGTACTGGTACAAAAAGGTGCAGCCCTATTAGCAATATTTTCTATTTAACTCAGTACTACTGGGCTTTAAAAGTTGATTTAAAAGTTATAAGGAATAGATTTTTATTGCCTTGGCCTCAGGTTAACAGAGCAACTGAAAATTCAGACTGGAACCTAATAAATAAAGCCCTTCATGTTTGTCCTCCAAACTAACACAGGTAAATTGATGCTTTTCATCCGTTTCAGCTCCCACCTAATGTTTTCCAACCAGTATAATTTTCATTATATTGTCCATAATGTTCCATTGATCCAAAAATATTCTTTCCAGGAGTATTTCTTTCAGTCTGTCCTTTGAAAGACATTGTAGTGCTAGAAAGTTCTGAGTCCTGAACTTTTTTATTTTGCTGCTAAGCACCGCATACAATTCCAGAGATGTCTGTGGATCATGGTACTGACATTTCATCATTCTAGGTTCTGCCTGCTAGTCCACATATGCAAGTGGCAAAATAACTCCCCATATGAAACATTATATTCAATGTGATCTGAGTTTCTCTTATTCAGGCTTTAAGGGAATCCTTAATCTGCCATTCATTTTCTTCTGTCATTTGGTTCATTACGTTGCTGCATATGTGACTGACTCATCAGCTCTTCTGATCTGAATCATGTTTTTTAATATGTGCATTTATATTTTTAAGAATTTAAATATGTCTGCAAAACCCAGAAGACAGTAGCTGTGGAAAAATAAAATCATTTTAGGAGATCCAAGAAAGATTTCAATAACCTAAACAGCTGCTTTTGCATTCTATTTTTCTGAAATTCTTAGTCTTTGGATTGAGAATTTTATGCTGTGTTCAGACTGTCTTTTTGGGAAAACCAGTGTGTGTAATGGTAACAGAATCATTGCCAGATTTAAAAATAACCCCAGCAGCAGCAACAGCAGTAGCAAAATGCTATCCCTTGCAATTTGTCTCTCTGCCCCAACATTCCTTGTATATTTTCAGTTATCATCATTCACAATTAAATAGCTATAAAATGAATTTTATGAGAACTTAATGTGCTTCTGAATGCACCCAAAACCATGTGGTCCATATCACACACACAGCTTCCTGACCTAAGGAGAGAAAATATCAAGCAAGTTATGTGGATGCTTTCCATAGTCTCCTTATGTGACCTCGTACAAGGCCATGAATGTTTGAGGTCAGAGGGAACAAATATATTCATTTCTACATGACTCATTCTGAATACTCCACTAGACAAATTTTTAAATAATTCTAGTTAACCAGCACTGAAAGCATTCTGGACATTGATCATTAGTGTTCTACATGTTGGTTTGGCAAAACAGTTTTTCCCAATGTTTTTTCCCTACTAGAAAACAAAATTAAAACTTTGACCAGACTGCCCCCTACAGAAAGTACAGTATTTATTTAATACTCGTCATTTATTATCAGAGATAAAAGAGAATTTAAAGGCAATACAACCCAACAGTGGACTCATCTGTAGCTTCCAAAAAAATAAACAAAAGTTAGACTAACTATTTTTCAAAATATAGTAAGTCCCTATTTAGGGAAGTGTTTACCTTTGTCTAGATGGATATTCATTTCAGGAAATGTCCTTAAAATGCTGCTAGTATACTGCTTCCCAAGTAAGAACAGTGAGGAAGCACAGGCCCTGCTAGTTACAGTACTGGGATTCTGTATGCTCCTTGTAATTCCCTTTTTCTTAACTGTAGTCAGTTCCCCAGACAGGAATTTACTGGTCCACCCATGGCTTCAGTCTCAGCTGGTAACAAGTGTAGTTTCACTGAAATTTCACCATTACTTTGTCCTGGCTGGACCTAAATATGTGTTCATTCAATTCCAAGTACTTTGGAAAATTAAAACATAAAGTCCTGTGAAGCTCATGTCTTAAGTTTTCCTCCCGTGAACAGATTTTTTTTTTTAAAGTACTGTCAATGGCTTGCATGTAATGGGCATTTTCTCTCTTTTCACTGTTCCCAGTAGGTGTGTGTATGGCACAGGAAAGTCTCTTATGCAACTTCATATAACTGGAAAGGAAGGTTTTATTTCAGCCTTCACCAAATAAGTTTTCAGGAACAAGAGAGGAGGACATTCAGACATTTCCAGACACTAGATAGATTTAGGGTAAAATGCAAGTCTGGGCTTGGGATGGAAAGAAAAAGACACACAGCAGGCATTACAAGGTCTAATTCCTGACAAAGGCTGTTATTTCTTCGAAGTAAGGGCTTATGTTTTACGTATTTATTCAAATATCAGCTTTGATAGAGCTGTTAAAAATGTGAATGTTAGCTCCAAAATCTTTCCTTGTCAGATACTGTCCTCAGACTACATTATGGTAAAAGTTTTCCATTTGGCAATGGCAGTCAATGAAGATGTACATAAGTAGGCTATTTTCTTGATGGCTATGGATGAGCTGAGAAACACTGTTGTTTAGAAATTAATTATTTCAAACCTAATGGACCCTAAATAGTAATTAAAAAGTGTAACAATTTTGAGGAAAATGTAAAAAATCCTCCACCTAGCAGTGCTTTTCCCAGAGACTACCTGTTTTTTTGACATCCTATGGGATTCCAAGTCCCAGCAGCTAAAGAGGGCTAGGAAGTTTCTCAGAGATTGCTGCCTCTCCTATTTTCTTTGGAACTTGAACTGTATAGTTTTTAGGGCATGCCAGATACTGGCTTCACATGAGATATTTGCCCAAAAAGGATCAGAGAAAGCATTTAGTATTTTCACTATAAATTTGACACCCTTCAATATTTTGAGAAACTGCATTGTTCCAGTTTGGCCTTTTATTTACTGGGGAAGGGGAAGGCAGTTTTTTTCACAGCAAAAATGAAATAATCCACAATTAAATCTCAGATCCCACAGTTAGGTGACCTTTTTCCAGATAGACCATAAACCAAATGGCTACTGACATTAGGCACTAACTGCTTTGTGAGATTGCTTTCCTCTGTTTGACTCCAGAAAAAAACACTTTAGAAGTACAAGTGTTTATTCTTGCTTCAGACTCTTGTTTAGCACCACTCACTGAAGTAGCCTCACAGGTTTTCCAGCTATGTAGTTATCATGTTGACAAAAAAGGAAAACACTACACTAAACATCCATTGTATTTCACTGTCCCTTAGGAAGAGGGATCCTGTGAAGTTTTTCACCCTGTATAAACTCAGCCTAAGTAAAATCACAGTGTCTTACTTGTTAAAGATAACAGTAATTTCCAGATTTTTGGAATGAAGATGACTGTCAATAGGAAATTTGGTCAAATTGAAGAAAAGCCAGTTTGGATGTTTGCAGCTCTGTTTCTTTAGTCCTGGTTAAGGGCTAATTCCTGAGAAGTGCTGAACACCCTCAGATCCCATTCAGAGAAGTTGTAGCTGAGAGGTATTTGGCAAACGGAATGAAGGCTCTAATGACTGGCACGATTTCTTTCCTACTTGTACTTTGGTTATGAGAATGGGACACTTTAATATTTATGACAATACTGTTATAAGTTTTTGAACTACATTTATAGCCATACATACTTTTTATCCTATATAATAAATCTACATCTTGCTCCAAAATTTCGTTGAAGATGTGACTCTGTTGGACATAATGTAACAAAGCTCAAAAGTCAAAGTCTATCTGCTTGATTTTAATTTTCTTTGTTCTGAAGTTCACTCTTTTTATTTTCACAGATTTTTCACATTGCATTTCTAGGCCATTACTCCACCTATGTTCCTTAGTGGCAGAAAAAATATTTGTTCTAGAGCAATACTGTATGTATGTAGTGAAAAAAATGGAGGATTGAATTTTAACATAATACATAGAAGGTAATGTTCTTCCAACAAATGTAAGACATTACATCAACAGAAACTGAGTAAAATAGCTTTCTTATTGTTGATCTTCTACCTCTAACTAAATTGTCTACACATATCTGTGTGTCCCACACTGTGACCCTATCATAAAGTTTATGTTCTAGCAGTCTTACTGTACAAAGAACATATTTTGCAGAAGTGGATTCTTTCCATCTTTCAGTTTAAAAGTGATTGTTGGAGTCTCATACTGGGCTCCACTTCTTTAGAGGCTGTTCATGCAAAAGACTGAATTCTTGCTTTTTGCCGTGAGACTTGTACCTTTGTGACGACAAAATGTTATGCAAACTTTTTTTTTTAATGTTTGCAAACATTTTTTCCTTCATTTCTTCTGGAAAGGTTGTACAAATAACTCATTTTTAAAACAAGCTACAATTAAGTGGCTAAGTTTTGTAATGGGGTTGTCCATGTCTCATTTCCTTTTTATTAATTAAACAAGTATGCATATATTTCAACTAGGCATTAGAAAATACTATTGATAATTTCAAAATTTGTTCATGATAGCTGGAACAGTAAGTGTTGCTGCAGAAAAGATTTGCAGCATATGACATTAATTTTTATGCTATCATAATCAGTCTTAAGAGATATTACATTAGATATTTGGGGAAATTACCAAATTTCTCAGGATAATTCTTCTATTTTGACATCTTGTGGCCCTAGTTATATCAAAAATAAATTGTTCAAGAAGGACTACAGGGAGGCCTCCTTCACTTTTTATTTTCAAGGATAAATTTTTTGATACATTTAAATATTTAGAGATTGAAATACCTAGGGTTTAGACCTAAATATTTTTAATCTCTGACTATATCTCTGTAATAAGAGATAACATTAAAAAGCAAACAAATATGTACTGAGTTAAAATTATGTCAAATGTGAACAGAAACCTTTTTCTTTTTGACCTGGCTATTTTCTGTTAACATCAAAATGACCTTTGCCTCATATGTGTATTTCCATCATTTTCCCTTCTCCGAATACTCAAAGATTTCAACCCAAAAGGCATGTAATTTTCTGTAATTTAAATTAAATTTAAATAACATATAAATAGATTTGTTTCTCTTTTAAATTAGAATTATAATTTTGGCAGCAAAAGTTAGTGAGCTGGCTGGTGGAAAGAAAAAAAACAACTTCTTCCTTCCCTTGTTTTGTCCTAACTCCTTCCTTCCTCTGCCAACAATCACAATTCTTTCTTCAAAGGGAACACACAGTTAGTCAAAGCCTGACTTTTCAGCTTTTCTTTTGCACTGAGCAAGCTGAAGCAGATTCAGCAGTGCAACTCCAGGCTCTTGTTTGCTAGACTCTGAAGGAAACTTCTAAAAGGTTGTCAATGCCATGTGCCAACATGGCTCCTTAAATTACATCTCCACTACTCTTAAGTAAAAGAAAAAACATAAACCAAAAATTCTTTTTCCTGACATTTAAAATCAAATGCCAAAATGCCCAGCTTCCTTTTTGCAAAAACTGAGGACAGTGTGGCCCAAATACACAGGATTCATGGCACCGATGCAGATGAACCTATACGTATGTGCCACAGATTAAGATATATGCCTGTAGAGTGTCAGACTTCTGGCCCTTAATTCTGCTTGGAATATAGGATGACTCTACCTTTTTGCTGGGTTGCCAAACAGCCACATGGTGGGAAATTCGCAGTAGGGATGATGCATTACCATGAAACATGCCAGGAATTGCAGACCTGTCTAATTTGCAGTCAAAGGTAGTAGATGGGCTTAGTCCTCATGGACAACTCCCACAGTCATGAAGTACCAAAGGGTTTATAGGACTGGGACCATGGATTGTTTTCTCTAAGACACTGACTCATCACAGAGCTTTGTATTGCATAACTTTGCTGCTGAAAATCAGCCTTATTCTCTATTGCCAAGCTGTTCTCTTTTACCTTTAAACATCACCTTTGAACCTCTGTTACTAAATAAATTAATTAGAAAAGAAAGATGTGGAGTATCTATAGTATTTGCAAATGGGAATAAATTATTTTAAAGATATTTTTTCCATGTGTGGCTTTTATTTGTTACATTTTACTAATTTCTGGTTTCTGAGTATCTGAACTGAGGGCAATATTTAGCATTACAGATTCATAAGGCAGTCAAAGATTTCTGCTTAAAATATACATATAAAATTTCCTCTCATTGCCAACAAATTTTTCTCTCAAAAGATTTTTCTCTTTCATTTGAGACACTAATTCTTTTATTCTACTGCTTTTGGTCACAAGTAACGTAAGAAGAAAACAATGAAGTTTTCAGTTATGTTAGCTGTGAAATATCTTCTTTTTCTGTTTTTCATACCAACATAATGCTCTGACTGCCAATTTGGATCATAAGGAGAATGGAATTTGGACTGAAAGTATAGAATGGCACATTCTAAAAACCCAAGAAAGTGCAAGCATGCATGCCTGTCAGCTGACCATGGTCTTATCCATTCCCTAACCTGAATGAAATTATCTGGCAATGTTACTTTTCCAGAGATATTTAGGGGAAGACAAAGCAAAGAAGGAAAAAATACAGTAGAAATGCATGGAATGAGTGGGAGGAAGTAAATGGAAATGCTGATTTTTACATTTTCTAGTTCTCTGATTCTGTTTGCACCCAGCACTGGACAACTTGCCAGGAAAATGTGATTGCTAGCACTAATGAGTCAAATATTTGTGAGGCATGCTGATTATATAACCACTCAAAGAGTCTGAAAGAGCACATTGCTTTCAACTGTGCAGCAGAGACAGGCTGGTTAAACAATAATAGTAATTAATATCATTTGCTTAAAAACAGGACATTCATCCACGAGTGTACTTTGCATTATCAGAGGAAAGTTTGCAGTATCCTAAAATCCCGGGACACAAAATTAATAGTAAACAACCATATTCCAGTTTTTATAAGTTGGAAAGCCAAAGCAGAAAAATGTGAAGCTGGACACAATTTGAAGGCAGCTCCAGGGGGGAAAAAAAAATCAGGATTGGTATCTTATTATTTGTGTTGTGGAAATGCTTGGAAGCTCTATTCCTGAGACAGCAACCCCATTAAGGATACATTAGCAACATGCGTAACTTTATGTGATGCACAGAATAAGTAAATAGTTCTGAGCATACTTAAATAAACATCTTTGAAGATTTGAGTCTGAGAGTTCAGCCAATGGTAGAAAGCTATTTTTCCTTTCAATCTTGCTTTATTTTATTCTCTCCTAACAGGATACTATAGCTTATGACATATGGTCCGCTTAAATTAGGCAGGCACTTGAAACCTTGTTCGCTCATCTCGGCGTGTGAAGCCAAGTTGTCTATTAATAGGAAAAGCCTTGCCTGGAAGAATGTGTATGCAGCAGTAAGTCTCAGCATGTGGGAAATGAAGGATATGATACAATAGGGAATAAAATGAATTTCTTACATATTACAGCTAGAACCATTATAATCTAATACTGTTCCAAACAAAGTGGAGAAGGGCTGTTAAATCTGTATGTCTAGGAGGTGGTATGTGTAGTGACTGGATGTCTGTGTTATTCACCATACTGACTTTCCAGTGAGCTCCAAGTTGTAATGAGCAACCTCTCTCCCGCTACCAGAGCCCAGAGAGGAATAAACCAAGACCACCGGCTAAGACATTATGTAATTGCCATGGATGTCAGCATTGCATGCCTCCAGGTACTGTATTTAAATGAAAAGCTTCAGCCAAAATTAAAAAAAAAATCAACAGCCACGTGAAAAGGATTTTTAGTTACATTTGTAATTTTTTCTTTTATAAAATTATAAAAGTTACAAGAATGTTGCAGTGAAAATGCTGACATGAAGCAATCTTATTAGAAATATCCAACAAAAAGCCCAATTTCCTATGCAACATGCTTCAGTGTAAGTTTCAAAAAAATCATTAAAGATAATTGTCTTTATGAAAATAAGTTGTAGAACTTAGTGATGGCTATTATGCAAGTTTTAATATATATGTAAATCATCACAAAGCTCTGTTGATTACTGCAATATCCATTCCTCTGCTTTTGAAAAATGCAGTTTTGTCGGCATGATTCTATACAGAATAGCACGGCAGAGATCATTTTCCTAGCCCATCGCTTTGACTGTCAAATATAACACTCCTTTTCTATCAGATATAAGCAGCTTGTCTTCACTTTCAAAGACATTCATAGCTTCACCTCATCCTACCTATCATCTCTCATTCAGGATCAAGAAATCACTTTTCACCGATTAGCCCATGATGCCAGCCTCCTCCATCTACTTCTTAGATTTTCAGTCACTCAGTTTCAAGCTTTATCCCATGCCATTCCTTATATTTGGAAAGAGCTTCTTTAGACATTTGCAAAGCTACCTCATTATCTTCCTTCTAATCCTGTCTGTGAGGTTCCCTTGCCATTATGCCTTCAAAAGAAGTTTCAGAGTTTGGACTGAATTTGTCTAGTTATAATGAGCTGCTTCCAAAAAAGATTTCTGGATCAGATTCAAATGGAGCACTCCCAAAGATACGAAGGTTGGTATTTCCTACTCAAATTCAGCACTGTCAATTATGTATGGCTATCAGTGCCTCATTTTCAGAGAATGTTGCCTTGTTGTTGTTGGGGACCAATATAATTCTGCTTGAAAACAGCACAAAAGAAATTTAAGTGTGATCTGTCTGTATTGCAGTAATATTGTGGTAGTCACTGACATGTCCTTCATTTGGCAAGTGTTTTATAAGAAGAGATATTATTTGTGTTTGCCAAGTGAAATTGTGGTCCTGCTGCTGGACACAGGCAACAGGAAATGTCCTATACTAGTGAGGACAGACTGGCGGGACATTTTTAGTTTTGGTGACCAATTTTGGGGATGTTGTAGGCAGAGTGTTGTCTCTGGTTTGTTCAAATTTCTGTTGTGGAATGAATGAATAATAATGGGAACTATTGTATTGCACTGGGTCATCATCTCAGCTGAGTACATTTTACTTTGAAGCAATTACATCTGTAGCCTTAACCATTGTTTGCATGTTTTGTCATGTTTGTCATTTCCATCTGCAGTGCCAATGACTCAGGATAAAGTCACCTCTATACAGGAATTACCTACAAAGGAAACTGGAAACTCCATGGCATCTCTCTGTCATCTGTCCCTCCAGATGGTGCCTCTGAAACTTCTCTGAAGGGGTTGCGCAAAACCGAGCCTGTAAGTACTTCTGCTGGGTTTGATCTAAGCATCTCTAATTCTGGTGAAGATTTTATTTCGGGATGCTGGAGAGAAAGGTGCCTGCTTCTTCCTCTTCCTCACCTGTCCCTCCTGGCACTCAGCTCCAGCCACTGGGAAACTGTCATGGGTCCTGAAGAAGTAGGCCACAGTTTCACCAAACTCCTCACTTCAGCTTTTCTTGGGCCTCCTCTATACATCCCCCAATCCATCAGCATTTCAAACTGAAATGGGCCAGCTTGAAGAGCCAGCAGACTCCTAAGTTGTTCTGCATGAAGATGCTAACAGAAACATTCAGATCCCTCTGATACTGCAGAGCCTTTGTTGGTCTCACATGGTAGTCTGTCTGGCTAAAATCTTCTGAAATATATTATCATTTTCAAGTGATTAAAATATCTTCCAGAGAAGCAGTGACTAGATCCAATTTGAGAATCTTTAACATAGGGAATAACCATTTTTAAAAAACCCTTTTGCATAGCCTTTCCATAATTTATCAGAACTGGATCTGCTGGGATTTCTCCAAGGCACCAATGGGATGTAGATAGCAAGTCAAGGTTTTGTTCAGAATTTTAGTCTGAAAACACCCACAGAGTTATGGAGATTTCTCAAAATAAAATGTAAAATCACTCCCAGAGCTTTTTTTGCCAAGTTTCAGCATAGGACTCTATTTTTGTAGCCAAGCTATAAACCTCTGAAAATAAGAGTTTATGTGGAAATGCTGATACAGCCTTAGTTATAGCACTAGTAATGGCTACAGCAGTCAATGGTTTGATGCTGAAGAGCATTAATTCCAAAGAAAACTTCTGTGGAAGAAGTTGAACTTTGGAGGTCAATGAGATCTCAGAGGAAGCTGGACTGAAAACTGAGAAAAGCTGCTTTTGTACATGTAAATCAATTGTTATTGCTTTTCTGTCTGAGAAAATTTTAACGCAAAGACCAGGGATTTACAAATAGAAAAAGAAAGAACCTGTAAAGGTCTTGTAAGGAGTGGTGATTTGTAACATTGTGCTTTTTTTTAAATAGTACTATTTTAGAATCTTGTTCTTAAGCCATACTGATGGTTTAACTGAAGCAAGAACTCTGCAGTTCACTTATGTGCTCTGGTTTTAAGCTTATGGTCAATTTTAGATTGTGGTACAGAAATTGCAAATATTGTTTTGTAAGAATTGACCCTCATATTTTGGCAGAACTTACAGCAATTAACAGACGATACGCACAAAATTTTAATAACACGACCTAGAAAATCTGAAGAAGATTTTTGAACAGTATTTTGAGGCAAAGAAGAGAAGTCAGATCCATTTTAAAGGGAGCAGTAAGAGCATGTGGCTCACAATGAGGCTGCATCAGGCAGAAGTGCAAGTTTTCCAGTGTAGCATGAAGAGCTCACTTCTTAGCTTCTACCAGGGATATCAAGAACTCTAATGCCACTAAGCCTCTGTGGCTTAATTCCTTAGAAAATCATCACACTGTGCTTTTGCAAATGGTCAAGACTCTGCCGTAGGGCCTGACTGACTTCCTGCCACGAGAACTGAAGAATGCTCAAAATTAGCAATAAATCTCCTTTGCTACCACTAGGTAACTCAGAGAAACTCATCTGGGAGCCTGAAAGCAAAATCTAGGCAATGAAGACTAAATATTTTGTGTATTGGCTACAGATTTTTGGTTAGGCTTCTGATTCCATATCAGTCTAAGTAACAGAATCCTACTGCAACCCTTCTCAGTTTAGGAAATGTAAGTATTTGGAAGCAATGACAACAGACAAGCTCATCTGTCAATGCAAATAATGATTAAGACGTTTTGAGATTTGTCTGCTTTTATTGAATTCATGCAAGTACATTACTCACTAGGAATTGAGGCTGTGTGTGTGGGTGGGCTTATAATTACTAATTAGTCACAGCCAGCAATTAGAAAATTGCATTTTCTTAATTTTGTATTCTTTTCCTGGTTATTCCAGAAAAGTCAAGAATTTATTTATTTATTTTTTAATAAGGTTGCTAAGTGGACAAAATATATCATACTTAAATGGAAGCATGAATAAACTAGGATTTATTCAATATTGTATATGGACACTATCCAGCTAGTCTAATAAGCCGTCTATACAGCATTGCCAGTGTCACAAGTTCAGAAGCTTGTACCATACACAGTGGTGCATGGGATAGAGGAGGCACAACCCCCAGTAGCTATGTTCCTTCTCTCCTTCAGGAAGAGTGGATGGGACAATAGAGTGACCTGGGAATGTTAAGCATGAGGAGGAAGATGATGTGTCACAAGCAAAATATTAATCCTGAAAGTGATTGTTTAAGAAATATTTTGGAGAAGACTCAGTAATACATGAAGAGAAAATGGGTGATTATGCTTCTGTAGACATTTTTTCTGAGCTGCTACAAATGTCATTTGTACAAAGTGGTTGGTGGTACCACTTGTCCTAGTGCCACTAGTACAAAGTCAAAGCTTGATTTTTCTAATGCTATTGCTTTTTTAAGAAGTACAGCATAATGTAAAGAAATGTTTATGTGAATTCAAAGGGATAGTTAATTTTTCAATACTGTTTTAGAAATAAATAATATAAGGACACCACAAATTATGTAGTTCCACTGTTCTCATAGAATTATATAATTTGAACAGTCAAATGAAGCCTTTCAGTTACTTTGGCTCATATCTTTAGGATACACTTTTATTATCAGAAATTATGAAGTTTCAGACTTTTTCTCTTAGTGAAAGAAAACAGATTTTTGGTACATCAGAGTTCCCCTCAGAATGGAAACACAGTTTTCCAACCAGTTCCTCATCTCCTAACAATCTTCCAAAAAGAAAACTTTTCAGTCATAAATATCATCAAAGCCATTCAAACTTTCCACATGGTGGTACAGTAGCTAAGGCAGTGCAAAGATTTGTGTTAAACTTTGAACTTCTTCGAGCATCTGTGACCTAATCTTCCCTTCAATAAAATGGGGATAATACTGCCTGCCTTTTTTAAAAGGGCTATATCATTGTGTCCTATTGCTGCACACAGTATTTTGGAAAAGACTACATTACCTACAGAGCTGTATTGCTGATCCCATAGATTTGTTTTCTTCAATTTCTGAAAGCTTCTGAAAGCTAGAACCTCCATTAATCAGGATGCAGTGATGTAGAGAGCACAAGTGTGAGATACGTTGATGACCACAGAATGCACACATCTATTCTTGATCTATGTTTGATACATAAGTTTGGAACTATATTTTTAAATAATTTTTAGTGGAGGAAAGGGTAGAAGAAAGGAAATCAGAATGCTTAATCATGCATAGTAAATAATGGTAGGACCAAAATGGTACACAAATCTGTCTCAGTGCTGATCTTGGCATATATTTATATACATCAACTGAGATTAGGGTTTTTTTCACCACTGCTTTTCCTAACATAGCTAATACTTGACAAGACATAGTAATTAAAAATTTGTAATAAGAAGGTAGGAGTTTGTTTCCTTATAATTAAATGAACAAGTAGCACAAAGAAGACTTATGTATAAGCAAGTGAGATTGGAACAGCGTTTTGTGGCATTTCTTGTACTTTCAATTCATGTAAAGGAAATGAAGCTATGTTCAAATTGATATTGTTCAAAAAGATACGTTCATTGCTATACAGCTTTCCAAAGCTCTCCTTTTTAATTCCTACTTAATTGTACACCCATGGCTAGCCTGACTTCAGTGTCTGAATGCCACAGAGTGATCAGTGTCTGAGGCTGACTTCTGTACTCATCCATGCCAAGGAACCCTTAAGCCTTTTTTTTTCCTTTTTCTTTTCCTACAAAAATATTAATTTTGTGCCATTCCCTTGTTTTTTAGTACATAAAATCACCACAGAATGCATACCTTTCAGCCCTCTATAATGGCAAGGCTCAGGCAACTTGGGGAAAAACAGCAAACAAAACTAGAAATAAGGGCTTGAAAGCATGGTTGGAGATACCCAGAGATGTATGTATCTAGGAGCCAGGGAAATGAATGTGGTGTATGCAAATGAAAAGAGTCTAACTGTTCCTCTGAAACTGTTTGACTTGTACTGTGTGTCTTGTTATTGTCTTCTACAAAACACTCCTTTAAAAGAATTTTAGAGAAAGAATTGTTATTTAGTAAGGTGGTTCAAAAGAGTCATACAACTAAGATTATAGATGGAAGAAGCAGGAAGCACCCAGCCCTAAGACTAACATAATTTACTCGTCCAAATTAGTGTTTGAATAGTCATGTCATAAAGAGCTTAAGATGTCTGAGACTACATTAATCTTTTACTCACCAGGAATGTTTTGAGTCAGCTGATTTTACGTTTATTTAAATAGGAGAGAATTTCTAGAAAGACAAAAAAAATAATTATAATTAAAATTAAAAAAATAAACCTTTGCTTTACAGCAGAAATAACAAATATTCCGTCAGAAGCCTTCTTTTCTACAGAAGGATGGACCTCTGTCTCGTTACTGTTAAATGAAAGAAAAATACTCTTATTAATCCTATCAAATGTCTCAATTTTCAACACTGAAGTAATGCCTAACACAATTTTCCAGTGATAATTTTTTAACTCAAAGAATGCTCATTTTTGACATTACTGTTTGCAAACAAAGTCTGTATGGCTAGTGTTTTTTGTGACCTTTGTGCTAGAGAAGAGATCCCAAAAATCACTAAAAGTGATATTGGCACGTCAGAGAATACAAACCCATTTGAATATCTGTATTGTGATTTTTTTTCCACTCAGAGTAAAGCAATAGCATAATACCCAGCTGCATGATAATATTGGCAAGCAAGGCCGTGAATTTCAACTGTGAACCCTAAACACTGAATGTGCTGTGCTTTTTAAAGAAATCCCCTTTTGTACAAGACATGCAATACCCTTTTGTGCTGGGATGGTTTGCATAATAATAGTTTTCTTTAGTTATTCTTTGTCATGTGATGGAGCTGCAAAGTGAGCTAGGCAGTAACAGCATGAAAGAAGATTTTCCATTTTTCTTTAATTTTTCAGAGATTTTCTTGTCTTCTAAAATGTAAATACTTTTAACTATCTTCAGAAAAGATATCCAGTTATTAAATTTTCAGACCTAATTGTTACTTTTCTTAATATCTACCTTCCTATTTGAGCTTTTCTTTTTCAGAAGAAACAGCAACATTATTTCCTTTGTACTCATGAGGAACCTCAAGCTTTTTTAAATAATTTGGCATATGATCATCTGGTGTAAATCAATGCAACTGTATTTAGAGACATTGAAACCTTGCTCAAGACTTTAACAGTAGAACTACTTGATTGGAGAATCCAAGCAAAATTTATGTTATTAACCATATAACTTATATTAGAGTTATGCATATATTATGCTACACCACTGAAATAAAAGGTGCTACCTGACTTAAAAATTAGACAGCTAGGATACACCTGAGACCAAGTATTTTATACATACATTTATAATAGATGAATATCTATTTATTCTATAAATAAAAGATTTCT
>NW_010207474.1:0-8222 GCF_000695765.1 Mesitornis unicolor
AATCCCTAACGTTCTGTGATTCTGTAAAGCACACCTTAACAACATTCCAAATGTTTTGAGTAGTATGAGAATGCTGCTACAACATACGATTTCAGTTGCTGTTTGTTTCAGGTCTCTTTTCTGCAAGTCACCGGACTTCTCATGGCATCTATGAGCAATGTGATCAAAAGCTGGCCACATGTCAAAAAACAGGGTGCATACAGAATCATGGATAATAGAGTTTGCCTGAAGATGAAACCCTGTCATTCATTCAAAGAATACAGCAAACCACTTATGATCTATTAAATGAATGAAAATCAGAAAGTGGAAGAACAGCTTGGAAGAAACAAGAAGGAACTAAAACAGGAAGCAGCGACGCGAACCGTTCTGGGATGCTGAACATGCCCCCAGTTTATCTGGCAGATTCTAGTGAACACAGCTCTGGTAGGCACAATGGCAAAATAAGCTAAAATGCAAGATACTGGGTTAATGAACACATTAAAAATTACATAATGAGTTTTAAATTCATTAGTTATGAAAATGGTTCTCATTAAAAATACTATTTAAATCCGTTAAAAAAAGTTATCCATTTTGATAGCAAATCCTTCATAAGATATAGCTTATAGAACTGTTGGGGAAAAACTGAATGAACAGTGAACTGTCAACAGTGCTTTTAAAACGACCAGGTGGATCTCCTGTCACAGTATTCACCTTGTTCCTCAGCAAGCTGAGGGAGTGTAGATTTCTCCAAACAAAAGCTCAAGCAGAATGGCTTGGTAAAGATCAGCCTTCAGGCTCTGCAGGTCTGCGACTCTGCTTCTGGAAACCAGCATCTCTACTCTCAGGCACACACAGATGAAGCAACGAGAGCATACTTCTTTACTGATTCAGAATAATACATATTACTAGGTAGAGGTATGAAAATAGTGTAAACATACCAAATGCTCCGCTGCATTCCACATTGGCAGCTTTTGCTAGTCACAGCCTCTTAATAAACTCATATACTTAGGCAACAAGCCACAGTTGGGATGAAGGGCAACAGCTGGTTTGGAGACAGCAATTTTAATAAGATCTTCACATAGAGTAAATTTGTTGGCTGTGCAAGAAGTACTTTCAAATTAATTTTAGATTATTTATTAAGTCCTAGTGCACTGGCACTAGATGACAAACCAATACACTACCCTATACTACACCTACACCAGCTCAAATGAACCCCTGAGAACCTCTCCCTCCCCTACAGTCATTGAGATACCCAAGCTTCACATTTCAGTGCTGTTAAATACACAAATGCAAGTCCAAAAAAATTCAAAGATGCTGATTCACCCTTAATTATTACCTTAACCCAATTACTTTGCATTCACTAAAGACAAGTGTACACACAGACAAATGTGATATATTAATGTATAAAAATATGCATATCCTACTGTAAATGCAAGACAGCTCACACCTCTTTTCCCTGAGCAATGGGGGCACCTCAGATGCACTCACAGGATTAAAATGCCTAGTAAATAATGGTGTAGCAAACATGCCTGAGCAGCTGCCATTGCTCACATACATGAGCTCATGCCACCTTCAGTGTGGGATCAGTGAAAGTAAGTCATTGCAAGTTGGCCTTTAAAATGGAAGTGATTATCATCTCTATCAAAAGATCTTAAGACTTCTCCTGGTTTTGCTGGAATTGAATTGTAGAATTCCCTTTTAATGTTTCAGCAGAGCTGGATTTCTGTGAAAAGTGCAGTGTTCGCTCTAGTGAACATAAGTTGATAATACAGCTTTAGTCAGGATAGTTATTTTCCTTACAGTTGCTGATTTTTTATTTTGTTTCTTACCAGCAGATGTTTAATTTTCAAGGTTTTGTTTTTCAGTCTGTACCTAAATGTGGTCGTAGCTTCTTTTGTTCTAGTTTTGATTTTCCTTCTCTCTCTACACAGGAGGATGAGGGCAGGGGGAGCGAAAGCCCAGGATTCTCTGGGACAGGTGACCCAGGACAGATGATCCAAGTATGATCCAAGCTGACCAATGAAGATGTGTTCTAGTCTATAAGCATCACACTCACTATAAATTGGGGAGTTTGCAAGGGACAATCCCTTTGACCCTTGCTTCCTTTGATCCCTTCCCTTCTCCTTTGTGATGGCAGCCCCTCTTGGTTCCTGAGGCTTACCCCTGCCTTGTTGTGTTTTGTTGGCGTACAGCCAGCGGCTGCTGTTTGTGAGATGAGTACAACTTTGACTGCTTTATTATCATTGATCTTTTTCTTGATGCAGTTCACTGGTATTATTATTTAAATTTGGTTTGGTTTAACTATTAAATAGTCTTTAGCTCAATTGATGAGTTCTTTACTTTTACTCTCCCAATTCTTTTCCCCATCTCACTGGGGAGGAAGGGGAGGAGGGGTGGAGGCGGGTGGGAGATAAGCAAGAGAAACACACGGTGTTTAGCAGCTTGCCAGGTTAAACCACAACAAGGCTGAAGCTCAGAATCACCTTGGATTTTCATAAACCAAATATTAAAAGTGTTTAAACACATCAGTTCATTACAGGTGAGTTACTACATGCAGCGTGAGAGTCATCAGGAATAATTTCAGTTTTTAATTAATGGAAACATTAGATAAAGTTTGTAATATTTCTGTTACAATACGACTCTAATTCCCTTTATTATTACAAGGGAAATACCTATGTGGCTTAAACACTTTTTTCCTGTTCAAAATTAAAATCTTCAGCTTCATTGAAAAGAAACAACTGTTTCAACACTATAAATAATGCTTGTCTCATTGATAAGCCACTAAGAACCACTAACATACTGCAAAAGCCTAAAAATAGTAGTAGGCAAACAACATCTGATTCAAACCAAGTACTTATTTTGTAAAATTTAAATATGAAGCTCTGTCCAGCATGCATATTCCTCACCTGGGTTTTTCACAGAAATAATTTCTAGTACAGATTAACAAAATGGTTGATCTTACCATTTCAACTTACCATTCCATTGGAATTATTTATTCCATTCATATTAATTTTAGTTACAAATCTAACTGTAGGAGGTGCTTCTGGATATTTAGGTCCGCACTCTACTTTCAGACTGTATATTCTGTTTTCATAGTTTGTCTAGAAAGCAAAAAGACAGACTAATGCATCTTACTGAACCCTGAATATTAATAAATTAAAAAAATAAAGCAAAAGCAAGAGTAATAAAGACAAATGAGAGAAATATGAAATAATTATAAACCTGTTAATAGTATGTACCAATTGATGGTCTTTGATTACTAAATGATATTCCACTGTTTTGATTATACTGATTACTTGACGAATATGTATGAGTTACACTTCTGATTGACCATACCATACAAAAGTTTTAACAGTATACAATTATTTTTTAAGTCACATTTATGCTTCCTACCCACCTGCATTCACAAAACAACTTTGGTATAGTAGGGGCTGACAGAAAACCAATAACCTTAAGGAAAATTACCACTTTCCCCTGTAAAAAAAAAGATCTAACACTGCAAAACAATTGAAATTGAGAAAGATGAAGATGTCAATAAGCCCACAGTTAAGACAAAACCAAGAACAAGATGAAAACAGTATTTCCAAAAAACAAATTCACAAAGTAATTAACATTCCAGAAAGTATCTAAATCTTCCATGGCTGAGGATTGCTTGGGTTCCTAGAGGATTTATGAACCGTGGACAGTAAAGTGACAGGTAGTTTGCAGAATACATCACTCCAAAGTGACTATGGAACAGATCATTCCAAGGGCAAATACATTCAGAGGAAGGCCAATTAGAAACTAACACAGCTCTCTCTTTTTTTTTTTTTTTTATCTTGTCAAGTAGGCCATGCACAAGAAAAAGTAACAGTGGCTTTGCTGGTCGCTGATGCACATGCCTCTGTGCTCCAAAAGGAAAATAAACCCACTCTCTACACCTGTCTTTTCATTGGCACAACAGATACAGCTAACATGAACCAAAAGCAGTAACATGCCTCTGAAGTACCATCTTTACACTGCTCTGCATCAGCCAGCTGTCATTCTCTCCAAGCAGAAGTATCAACCTCACAGTTAGGTTATCAAATGACAGTCTACTCTGTGGTCAATTAAAAGGCAGAGTGGAAACTGGACTACTGAAGCACGTTAACTGTGGCCTATAATTTTGAGAAGTCATAAGAGACTGAGCAGCAAGTGGGTCAGAAAGAAAAAAGGCAAAGCAGGACATTCTTTCCTAGAAAAAGGTTTTCTATTGTTCTTTCCCATTAAAAGCTAAAGGTCTGATAAAAGTAATCTTGCCCTGCTACTGCTGCAAGAAAACGCAGTAACAAAACTTGTCATTATTCACTCAGATAAAACAATTTACCTCCCTAGAAAGGGATGCTGCCAGTTTGAGTAGAAATATGCCAGAATGTATATACACTGCTCACACCTCTGAAAAATTCTACAAAAGGCACTTATTCTCATTCCCTAATTTCTATCCAGGTGACTTCACAGTTTTGCTCAGTTTTTCAAGTCACTGTTTTATGCAAACCAAGCATCCCTGGCCAGCTCCTCAAAAAGCCTAAAACCACATTTTTTTGGTAGCCATGTTGTGGGAAAAATGTTTCCTTTATTCCAAAACAAATCATCCCCTCCTCCCTCCATGTTGGTTCACTTTTTAAATGAAGCAAGAAAAAAAAATGATAAGCAAGTTTTGCACAGCTTTAGAGAAGCCATGCACATGAAGAACTTCATCCTGGGGACGGTATTAACAACTTTCTCTGTGTTCTGCCTAAATGCACCCTGACTACATCACTCAGACAAGTCCAGAATCACCCATCTTCGACAAACCCTAAAACTGGTTATACAGCTGTTCTCAAGGTGCCATCACTGGCTTGGGAGCTGGTGGCTTTCTACAATCACCACATACTATCAGCAAGACTGCATGATCCTGAAATGGCCCAAGATATTATTTCTGTGCACTTTTTAATTAAAAAAACCCAAAACGACAGCAATATAAATTAACCAGAATTAAAAGTGCATCCCAGGGTTTGGGTTTTTATTAATTTTTTAAAACACATGGGCTCCTACATAATAATCACTCCCTTCAAAGATGTGTTAGGAGTCTACCTTAGGCTGAAGCAGAAACCAGTCACAGACAGTTTTGGAGGGTGTTTGGAGAGTCAGGGAAACACTACTTCAGTATGCTCACATTTGCAAGTTCTTTTCAAAGCCCACTAAGACCATAAACTTTCTTCAAAATGTATTCAAACACTGTGATTCCATAGAAACTACTATCCAAAGCATACCATCATTATACTTATATTTTAAATAGGTTCTCTCTCAAATGCTTCTAAATCTTAGGAGCTCAGCACAATTATGCAGAAGTTCAAAACAGTCTACTGCAAGTTGCACCTGACTTCCAAGAGGAGCTTGAATTACATTGAATTTAAGTCTGGAACTCTGTTACTCTGGATGACATTATCTTCACCCAGGCCAAGTTCTGATCTCAGTTATTTTCTTGGATAGTTCTTCCTGCCCTGCAGCACTGAAGGACACACAAAACAGTGACCTCATGTTAGCAGTGAAACACATAGGCTAACTTAGGGCTACTTGAAGGATACTAATTTAAAGTTCTCATTTACACAGTAATATTTTGTGTCATGTTGTAACTCATGAGAAAGTGTGCATGAGTCAAGTAAAGATGTGTCCACCCATAGCTGACAAGGCTGATACTCAGACACAAGAGATTACTTCTCTTGCAGGTCTTGTCAGTCTAGACAGCATTCTACAGAAATTAAAAGGTCAAAAGGGTTTAAAATTTGTGTATATATTTTATCTTCTTAGAGGTAATTAAGAACTGTTTGGTCTTCAGGCATGATTCAACTGAAATGCATAAACTGCTATACCCAAAGACTATTCCATAAAACTTGTGAAAGTTGACAATATATTGGCAGTTTGCTACAGAACTGAATTTATCAGGCACATATGGTAAATTGTGGAAAGACATCCTGCTTACTGTACTATCACTGTACACTTATGAGATGTAATGGTGGAAATACAAACTGAATATATTCCTAACTCAGTAATAGTTTCACATCACTATTGGCTTATACTGACAGCTGCAGGAACACGTATTAGGGGAGGCTAGACTGAAAACACTAACATGCCAGGAAGTGATGAATTCTAACACAATTATGCAGTGTTTCTACAACTTCATACATTCAATTCTAACTAATTCCCTTACACTGTAGAAAAGTAAAATAATTTTTTGCATTTTGTTTTGCCTACAAACTTAAGAAAAACATTTTAATTTATCACACTTACCCTCGGTGGCCCAATAATCATTCCTGTCCATCTGGTGAGTGTCATATCTTCATCATCTTCAAGGCCCCAGCTTACTGTACCATCACCTACTCCTTTCTGCCCTTCTTCAAGTTCTTCCAACAAGCGAAAATTACGAGGTACTTTAACTAGAGAAAAGGGAGGAATGTAATTAATAATGTTCACATTAGGGAAAAGTAAACAATTTCATTGATTTATATAATGCACTAGAAACTGCTAAATAGACTTTCAAAGCCAAACAAGTATTTCCTGTGTGAATTTATTTAGCACTCCAATTGTTTTGAAGTAACTATCCACTTCACTGGAAGCTAGATACTACCATGATAGCAATACAAACTATAAAAGATAAAGTAAAAGAGCTCTCTTTAGTTTGAAATGGCTTAATTCAGATGCTCTTTCCCAAGCACAACACTGTTTAGAGCCAGCATATTTCAAAATCAACTCACTGTCAGATTTTACTTAACTAGAATCCACATAAAATTTATATGGCAAATCTCCTCCAAAAATAATTAAAGAATGGAACATTTAACATAAATTATCTTAATAAATGTAAATCATAAGAGAAAGATGGAAACATTTTCAATTTCATTTCATTAAAAAAAACCAAGTATAATATCTGAAAATAAATTAAAAACTAAGTCTTTTTCTAATCTACTGATTATTATTCCCACTTGAGAAAAAATAAGCACAGAAACACTGATTAAGTTGTTAAACAGAGATAATGACACAGTCACAACAGAACATGAAGATGTATTACCTCTAAAGATAGCCAAGTAACCTTCACTTACTGAACTATAATTACTGGATTTTGATTACTATACATGCAAACATATATTGACAGGTATTAAACAAATGGACACTTAATTGCTTTACATCACAGAAACTAAAATGGTATTTCAGCGCTGATGTAGGGAGCATGGCTAATTAACACTTGTGCATGCAAGCATGGTATGTTTGTGTTTTCAAATAAAATGCACAGTGATGTAGTAGCAATACTACAATATAATAAACCTTCGATTTTCTCATAGCTGCTATAAGCTATATATTTTTATAGTGTTTTCTATGATTTTTACTAGAGATCTTTTCTGTACTGAAAGAACCCAGGTTGTCTATAAAGCTAAAACTCAAAGACTGAGTACATACAAAGCTGTTAGCAAGGAATACATACTCTGCAAGTTTGCAAAACATGGGGGTCAAAGAAAACTGTTTCTTCTATCACTAAGTTTCTCCTTAGTCGCTAAGATTTCAGGTTTTACATTACCCTACTCTGTATTCTAAGCAGGCTCTATGCAAAAAATTAAGACAAATAATGTACAGTAAGATTATTTAGTCAATATTTATGCATATGGACTAGTACAAACAAAAATACCCTTCAGCAACTATTCAAATAGCTTATCTTGCATAACTATAGCTTCTCTTAACCTGTGTTTAAAACAAGTGGTTTTTTTCTTAATAACAAAGACTAAGGAGAGGCTCCTAAAAATTGCAGAAACATTTGTCTCCAAGTTCTCCAAATTCCCAGGGAAAAGCACTAATAGTATAATATCAGGACAGTGCAACAAAATTAAATAAATCCTATATGGCCTCAGCTTCCTTCCTGCTTTGGTACGGCCACTCATTTGAGCCCATAATGAGCTACTTCAGTTTGATAACTGAGCAGGAAATTCTACATTTTGGTTACCCACCTGACAGCGTAACAAACCAACCCAGCTCACAGACAGATCTGACAAGTACTAGCATAAAAGTGCAGCCATGGCAGCAAAAACTTAAGATAACATTGATGGAAAAATATGTTTTAATGAAGTTAAATTGCTCTGAAAGTTTATTTTCAGAAATAAGACTTCACATACCATTACATGAAAGTACTAGCACAGTACATCAAGGAGCAGATAATTTCTCAATACTTCAGAATCACACAGAATCACAGAACGTTATGG
>NW_010207475.1:0-19227 GCF_000695765.1 Mesitornis unicolor
ACCTGCCCTTCCTGAACCCCTGCTGACTGGGTCTGATGGCTTGGTAGTCCTGCATGTGCCGTGTGATGCACTCAGGATGATTTGTTCCATCAGGAGGATTTGTTCCATCAAGAAATGTGCTGAAAGTTCCTTTCTGTGGTCCTGTGTATCCTGCCTCCTAACACCTGGATGATGGTGATGTGCAGTGAGAAACACCCATTATCTGTGATCATCTGCTTCTCTGCTGATGGAGGGTATCACCACCATGGCTTTCCGAAGCCCAGCCTGTGCTGTACACTCCACCTTCCAGATTTGCACAAAGCATTTTTCGAGCTTCTGATCTTTGTCTTTTCTTTTCATTCGCACACAGACCTCCAAGACAAGCTGAGTAAAAGAGACAAAGAAGTATCATTGCTGGTGTCCCAGACTGAAACTCTAAGGACCCAAGTAAGTGGTAAGTTTTCCTAATCCAGTGCTGGTGTTTCCCTGCTCATCTTCTGTACTGGTGTTAAACAAAGGCCCAGGTGCTGGTATAAATGGGCAGGTATAAAATATGACACTGCCTGTCTGTTGGTAAAAAATTTTTCAGGTGTTCTGGTCTTTTTTCAGAAGGTTGAATACAAACCCTGTAGAAGATATTTGTATTCTGTGTGAAGAGGTTTTGGGGCTCATTGAATGTCAAAAGCTTAGAGGTAGAAATGAATGGAGCTGGGTGTGTTGTTTCCAAGATCCCCTCTTAAATAGGGCCAGATCCAGAGCTAATCAGACCTGTGCTGTTAGGAGTGGGAATTGGGAAAAGGCAAAAAGCAGGATAAGTGACCTGTCTCCCCCCTGTATCCTCTGCTTCTTGTAGCTCTGGAAAATAAATGCAAAACAGCAGAAAAGAAGGCTGATTTGGTGTTAAAAGAAAAGAAGAGGCTGGAAGGTGAACTGGAAGCCTTGACCAAGAAAACACACGATGCTTCAGGGCAACTCGTCCTGATCAGCCAGGAGCTGCTAAAGAAGGAAAGGTCAGTCTGGAGACAAGGGACCATGCGTGTGTTTGTGTTCATTCAGGGTGCCATAATTTACCACCAAAAAAAATCTAGAAGTTGAACTGTTGAAGTCCAGCCCTCAGCTTTCCAGTTGTTTAGAGATACTCATGTGGGAATTCGGTTAAAATTAAGGGCAATGAATTGTCAAAGGGACTGCCCTTGCATTGCTTGCCAGGAGCTGCAAGATAGCTCAGTGCCCATTTAGATGCTGAATGAAGTCATCTGCAAGCCAGCTAAGCTGTCTGCTGCCCTGCTCTGAAACACAGTGCCCTGTGCAGCTCCCAGTCTTTTTAAAGCTGGCATAGTGGAAAGGACAGGAGATCTGAAGCCCCTGAGGTGGTGGTGACGGGGTCGCAATCACGGCGAGAAGAACTGATCTACGCAGTTGCAGATAAGCAGGCACTTCTTTATTCCCAGCGCTGGGGAGACACAGAGGGCAGCTCCTCTCATTGTGCCCCAGCACCCATACATTTTCACAGCCTATTGATACATTTTTATCAAAGCAAAAATCATGCGAGCATGCATAAGATCATCACCTTTTGCTCTGCCCCTCACCTCGAATGGTTCCCCACTGTCACGCCACATCAGACATTGGATCACCCCTAGAATTTGGACAAAACAAAGTTTTGGTCCGACCACAGCTGTTCTCCCTCATGCTATTGTCTAATTCTTCTCTTGAGCATGCTACGTGCCTTCTCTAAGTGCTTACACAAATATATCTTGCAGACTTTTCCTTAACTCTGTAGTTTAAACAAATACCTATTCTAACTACGTAATCATCAACCCACTTTAATGACCTTGATGGGTCAAAGCGCTCTTTAACTCTGCTGCTGAAACAAATACCTACTTGAATTGGCCTGAATTTTCTCGTGACTGTAACAGTGGGAGTTGGGTAAGGTTTGCTTGCTGGCCTTTGGATTTGTAGCAAAGGTGGGAGGGAACACACTGGTGTGTAGGCTTTGGAAATGTCTTCACCTTTTCATGCTGCTTCTTCTAGGAGCCTGAATGAGCTGAGAGCACTGTTACTGGAGGCAAACCGGCACTCGCCTGGGCCAGAGCGGGACCTGAGCCGGGAGGTGCACAAAGCTGAGTGGCGGCTGAAGGAACAGAAGCTCAAAGATGACATCAGGGGGCTGCGAGAGAAACTGGTTGTGCTGGTGAGGGCACCAAACGCCCTCCTGGCCTTGGCCTGGAGGCTGGAGGGCTATGTGCTGCTCATGGGGGGTCCTAGCCCTTCACCCTTTCTTTTGTGCTACTGAGCATCTGATGGGAACTTCCTTGGCGGTGCCTGGGAGCTGTGGCCTGGCTCAGCAGCACCTCATTAAGCAGGAAAAATGTCCATCTGTCCTTCTCCAGTGTTTTCCCATTCCCACAGATTTTAGATCCCTGACTAAAAAGGGCTGAAATTTGTGGGAGAAATGGAAGGTTGGTCAGCTACCCCACATTGTTCTACACATTCTTTGATCTAGGAGTAATCAGTGTCCTCTAATTCCTGTGTACTTCAGTGTCCTCCAGTGGTTGAAATGTGAATAATTTATGTAAACTCTGCTGGGAACAAACTGGAGCTGCTGCTGGTTGCATTTGATACAATTGCCTTCAGAGTTGTGCTCTAACCCCATCTACTGTTGAAATCAAAATATGGTTATATGAGTTACTGTGGATTTCTACTTGGTTTCTGTAGTTATTTGTTTTAATCTAACATGCTCCTATTTTCCCTTTTCTTTATAAGGACAAGGAAAAATCGGTAACAGATCAGAGGCGGTACTCCCTGATCGACCCCTCGTCAGAGTCAGAAGTGATCTGGCTGCAGCACCGGCTCATCAGCACGGAGGATGTTCTGCGTAATGCGCTGGAGCAGGGCCACCAGATGGAGAAGCTCATGGAAGCAATGAGACTCTCCTCTGAGAAAACACAGGTAGAGGATCAGCAATCATTTCTCTCATGAGCAGTCTCCTGGGATCTTGTCCTGTGTCCCAGCAGTCAGCTGGGTCCCTTTCCCTGTGCTGGAAGGGAAGAAAGAAGACTTTAGTCTGTCAGATGTAGCTTAAAACTGAGAAAAGCCTTGCTAGTTGATAGTTACAGATCCTTTTGTGCTCTGTAAGAATGGTTGCTCAATGTGGTGTTTTGGGGATTGTTGCAGCGTGAGTAACCGTTCTTTATGTGTACGGTGATGTGTGGCCACATATCCTGGCAGTGCAGGCACTTTATAATATGAAAGTTGAGGGTTTCTATCATCTCTGGTTTTTGAGAGGATTATTTCCTTGCAGTCCATAAGCACAAACTTTGGAGGTGACTGGGAAAATATTTTCCATTTCTGTAACCAGTTCCTGGAGACATCTCTATCTGATCTAGGTTTGCTGATGGGCTATGAATTGTCCCCATTCCAGTTGCTGTCTTTTCTCCCCAACTTCCTCTGGTCTCCCCATGTTTCTTCTGACAAAAGCAGAACTTCTGTTGTTTGTCTTGCATCCTTCTTTGCAAAATTGAAGGCTGCAAATAAGTTGACTCTTCCCATTTGGCTTTTTCCATTTCTTGCCTGTGGTGTCTAAGCCCTGACTGATTCCTCCTGTGAAGTGACCTGCCCTTTGTGCCAAGCTTTGTGCTTCATGTCCTTTTTTGCTCTTCTGTCTGCATTTTCTTTTCTGTCTGCAACCAGGGCATGGCTTTCAGAACCCAGATGCACTCTTCTCATATTTGCTCATTTAAATTCGTAGCTGAAAAGTGTCTTTCTCTTGCAGTAATGAGCTACAATTCACATTCAAGCAGACACCTTAGGATAGCCTTAAGAACAAGCCAGTAGACATGGAGAATGGGCAGAGAGCTTGTGTTCCCTGATGCAGGTGCAGATATGTTGTGGTAGGTAATCTGGGGGGTATCAAGTCTTCTCCTCCCATGATACCGTATTCTGCACAGTTTGCAGATACAGATGGCTGTTTGCACTGCAGTAGTACTTGCAGGGAGGCAGTCAAGAGGAGGGTGCTCAGTAAAAATTGCACCCCTGAAAGCTCTGCTGGCTCAGCTGAGCATCTGTGTGTTGCAGACAAGTCTTTATATCCCACAGCGCAGCAGCAGCAGCTGCCGTCTGCCAGCACAAGACAGGACAGCTGTAGTCATGATGACAAGTTTGTGGCAGTCTAAGACGTACGATAATCCTGTCAGTACCTCCAGAGTGGCTTTAGCTTCTGCTGTAATTGCTATGCATCAAATGAAAATGCATCATGACAGCCTTGTGTTTTGGAAGCTTTGGAAGGGGTGGGGAAAGTTATTCTCTGCTCTAATGCTAAGTCCCTTGAGAACAGGAGATCTTGCCTTTCGCATTCCTGTCTCCAAAGGTGGTGCAGGCGGTAATTATTTCTTCCCCAGCTGTAGAAAATAAATAAGCTTACATAAAGTGGGTTGGAATGGACCTTATGAGGTCACCTAATCTACCCCGGTATTACTTTGATACTTTCATGCTTAAGAAATCCTAGAGATACGACAAGATCGTATTACGCCTTCAGCTACAAACCGTGGTACTAAGAGATGGAGGATTACTGCGGGAAGCTAGGCTTCACACTTCCATTGATGTCAGATTTTTAAAGGGCCTAGTTACAAGGAAGTCTGGATCAAAGCTCCCTACTTTCAGTATGATATCTGTTCATCCTGCCCCTTATGAAGGGCTATTGTTAACAAGACACTTTCAGACTGAGCCAGAGGACGTTGCTGGCATAAAGAGATCCTGGTGCAATAGTTAGGGAATTGATGGTTCTTGCCCAGAAGCCACATTTCTGCTGTAGCCCATTCTGCACTGCCTCCTGACCTCCCATCTCCCTTCTGACAGCAGCAGCTGTTGCCCAGGGATCTGCCTTGGCATCGCTCTCCCTTTGTCTGCAAAGCCTTCACTTTACAGCGTGCTCAAGAAGGAAATCTCTAATTACCACAAGCTACTGCTCCTGCCAGCCACTGCGCTCTGCAGTCCTTGACGGGCATGGCTGGCCTTGCTCTCAGACAAGGAGGTGCTGGAGCTGGGGGAGCATAATGGCACTGTGTCTTCGCCTCTTTGTAGAGTAATTGCTGCCGTGACGTTTCCATGGCTGCACCTGCAGAGTGTTTGGGAGACCCTGATCTCGCAGCTTTGCAGAAAATGGCAAGGATTTGGCACTCAGGCCTTTTCTTGGAGAATTTGCAGTGATTGCTCTGGTAGCTTTTTTATTTAATTTCAAGCAAATTGCACCACTTTGTGTTCATTATTGTGACCATGTACTGAGACCAAATTTCAAACCTGGTACCTGATTGCTGCTTAGTGTGCAGATCAAGTGTGCTGCAGGTAAGATAGAATATGTTGCCTTATGCAAGACTTGAATCATTCATGGCTGTGGATGCAGACCCCAAGGCTGAGTCAGTACAGTGTCAGTATTCTTGCCATCCATCCAGGCAGGATTCACTGCCTGGCAAACAGGTCAGGATATCAAAGCAGAGCTTGGTTTGAATCTCTGCCTGTTTTTCCTGCACAGACTAAACCCCTGTCCCATAGAGCTGATTATGCACCTTCATGGTCATGAGAAGAATGGAAGCTGGGTAGCCAGGACTCCCCTAATGATGGGTTTCAAAACTTACAGTCTTGTCTCCCCATAATGTCTGGTTTTGCTGCCATCAGCAATTCACCAACAACTCTGAATCAGATTACCAAGACCCAAGCAACTGATGTCTGGTGTTCCTAGACTTCAGGCTGCAGCTTTCTGCTCTTGTTTTTGCTGGTTGCACTGTCATTTTGAAGCTGAAGGGCTCCATATTATCCCTGCTAAAGAAACATTATAAATGTTTAAAAGTTCTTGTGCTTCATAAAGCTAGAACAGCCTGTCCTGGCTGCCAGACTTGTCCCCAGAGACAGAAATGGGGAATGGCAAATGTCTTTTTCACCGCGGGGATGTTCACTGTGCTGTGTTTTGCAGCTAATGCTGCCCTTGACTGAGGGTTTGTTTGTCAAGATTTAAGAATCAGAAGTAAGAGTGGGTAACTGTGTACATAAGGAACTTGGGGGCTGCTTTGTAGCTGGGAAGGATGCAATCCACCGCATGGGGTTTGGGCCAGAGAGCAGAGGGCAGGAAGCTTCTTGCCAAATGTGGATGAGATTTTTGCATTCTCCTTTCTTTGTGTGAAGCAGGCTGCTAAGGAAGGACATGGCAGTCTGGCCAGATCTCGGCGCTTTTAGGCAAAACCACTAGGCTCTGTGTCTCTCTTCACTAAGTGCTGTCTGTTCTCCATTGCAGACTGTTGGAAATTCTGGGTCTGCTAACGGGATTCACCAGCAGGATAAATCCCACAAGCAAGAGGTAAGTTACAAGCAGAATGTTGTTTAAAACAGTGACTGCTACATGTGATTTCTTGCCTGCTGTTCTGAGGACAGTTCTTGGATGAAGGCAGCTCTGCCAGCAAAGCTTGTTCCTTCAGTGAAAGCAAGGAGCTTTGTACAACGCCAGTTTCCAAGTATGGTGGGAACTACTTCTTACCATTTAAGCCACTTGAAGCCATCAGGAAGATGCTAGTGAGGTGCACACTGAGGTGCAGTGGCTGCTTGCTCTGGGAGAAGCAATGGGAAGGGAGTTTCCCCTCAGTCTCCTGGATCTCAGTGCTACATGCCTGTAGGACTTCACGTGGCAACCCCAGCTAGGACCTGCTTGGTCTCAGGTCTCTGCTATCCCCTTTACATGGGTGGCATTCGTGGAACATGCTGTCCTGGTATCCCACAGTTTTTGAAACGTAGAGGCAATGTGAGTTACTGGGCAGAGCAGTGGATCAGGACGTGGCAAGCCTAGTGGTATCCCACTCTGTGCCTCAGTTTTCTCTTCTGTAAAATTACCTTTGTGCTTGCCCTCATTTTGCCTAACAAGGTCTCTTTTCTTCCAGGAGAAGCTCTGATAGAGAAGAGGTGAAAAGGATCATTTCACGCCAGTATCAGCTCCTGTGCACAGTCGGGAAAAACGATTCCACATCTGGCTTTAGCACCTCCAAAAGACTAGACACACTTTAAAGCAGGACAATATTTATAATATACTAACTGATGTAATCAGGACAATCCTGGAGTCCAGTTTTCCAAGACAGGCATTGTTCCAGGAGGGAGCAGAAAGATCTCTCTGGGTTTGGTTTCTTACTTGTATTGATTTTGACTGTGGAATTTGTATTGCTTGAGCTGCTCTTGTTCCACCAGCTGACGTGGTCCGGATGACAGCTGCCCCGAAAGGTGGCTGAAGTGTTAGCAAGTCCCTGCAGCCCCACAGGAGCTGCAAAGGGATTTGCTTGTGGTGTTCAACTCTAAAGTGCGTGCCTAGAGGCTGCAAGCTTCCCATGTGGTCTGTTCTTTCCCTTCCACCCACCCTGGTGTCTCGAAGACATGCTCAAGCAAGTGAAACCTGCTGGGCTGACTGCTCATGCTGGCACGCATAGGCTGAGGGAGAGACAGGGTGTGGGGATGTGTTTCCCTCCTTGCCTTGTAAAAGACATTGCTGATCTAGAGCACAGAGGCTGCACTTAGTACTTCTATCATAGCGTGTTGTGGGAAATAATCTGATTTCAGAGGAATATTTATTTTGTTTCTCACCCACTGCTGTTTGGGGAGGGAGCTGTGTGAGTTTGGAGACAGGCACACATCATTCATGTGTGGTTGGTCTTTCTACCTGCAGAGTGATTGCTGAGCAAGCCTGCCAATGCCCTTGGCCAAAGCTAGACTGCTCAGTCTGGTCCGCCGTCACTCACCTGGGTTTTATTTGGACTTTTTTGAGCACAGGACTCCACAGACAGCTGGATCTCAGCCTTGCTGGCCTGTGCACTCTGTGCTGGCTGCAGGCAGTGAGACAGATGCCTTGAGGAGCTGGTTCCTTCCTCGCCTGTTTAACAGCTAATCAGGGATTGCCTGGCCATTCTCCAAGGCTCTTCAGTGTGATGCCCATCCCCTGCTACTGGGAATGGAGGAGGCTAAGGTGCTGCTGTGAGCACTCATGCAGTAGTAGCTGTCTGTATTTGGTGGGTACAGCAATCCTCTGTGCATGACCTGAATATGAGCCTTTGGAGCAGAAGGAATCCAAGGCTGGAGCCCACACAGCTCTTGTGTCCTTACACAGCAGGGCAAGCTCAGGGTCTTGTTCCTTCTCTGAAGGCTTTATTCTTCTCTTTAACTTTGCACTGTAGCTCCCAAGGGACTGCAGGAAGGGGAACAGTATGCTCTTAAAGGTGTGAGAGAGTCCAGTTCAGACTCACTGTTTGGTACAGAGTCACAGCAACATTTTACCAGGCTTCCCCTAGAGCTGTCTCCTGCAATCTTCAGAAGCTCTTGTGTTATGGTGGGGCATCTGTAAAAGAGGACAAGACAAAAGCGACCACTGAGAGAGGAGATCTGAGCCAGCCACAGGCAGGTGAACATCACGGCGTGTCAGCTTCATTGCTTTTTGCCCTGATTTCCTACAAGGTTGTGTTACTTTTTCTTAGTGGGTTACTAGACGCCTACTTCCTTGAATGATGGGCATCCAGAAGCAACCTGGGAAAGACCTGGGCTTTGTGGCTGCAGTTGTGCCATGAGGTACAGGATAGGTGACCTCCCCCCATTCAAAGGGAGGATGAGAGAAGAAGGTGACTTCAGGGGAATAAAGCAGGTCAGAAAACAGCTTACATCTGGCTGATGGCAGGGGGAGGGCAGAACTTGGGATCTAACTGAATGGAAATTACTCAAGCGGCATCCTATCTTGCCACGTAGAAGTGTTTCAGCAGCTCTTACTGAAGATTGCCATATCTCTGCCTAGCTCTGGGACTTACCCAAGGGATCATAGAAGTGGTCTCCAAAATCCTCCTGGTCAGTGTATTCATCTCCTGAGCAATTTAGGAAAATCCTACAGGGAGTGTTCATTGTTACAGCCCATGACAGTGAATACCTCACTGGGAGCTGCTGGTTTTAAGAATTTAGGGGTAATGTACCAACCAGGTACCCCTGCTGGCTGGATGGTCTCTGAAATCACAGCTGCAGCTCCTGCTGGTTTGAGCGGAGCTAACAGAGTGCTTCTTGCAGTGCTGCTGGTCTCCAAGCCCAGGACTTCCAGAGCACCCACAGATGGGAGTCAATTCTGCTTCGTAACTTATTTTCCCTGCTAGGTCTTCTAGTGACTTGTGACCAGCTGCCTTCATCTACAGAAGAAAGATACCTGCATTTTCCACCTCTCTTGATGAACCTTTGGCTCTGCACAGAGTGAGCTTCCCAGGTGGGTTCATGGGGACCATGTATTTGGTTCCATTATTCAGATCCAAAGTTGCCAGGGTGGCAGTGGTTCAGGCTGGGGGAGTCTCTCCTGTCTTTTCTCAGGGACCAGTCCCCTGTGAGCGGCTTGGACCTGTGACTCTACCCGGTCAGCTCAGGTGACAGTGCAGAACAGCAGCAGCAGGGTCTGAGCAGGTTTGAAGTTGGTGCTGATGTCTTCTCTGGCTGTAAATAGCTGCATGGGTCCCTAAGGATCAGCCAGGAGCTGATAGCACTTCTTGGCTTTCTGCAGAGGCTGTGTGCTCTTTGTGTTGCAACAGGGTGAAACCAAGTCCCCTGTGTCCCCACCCTCTTTGGGGGCAGGTTCATGGTTGCTGCTCCCCAGACAGGACCAACCGCAGTGTCAACAAGATGCGCTGTCACATGCGTCACCTGGAGTTTAGCTCAACCCTGTGTGAAGTGGCCAAGAGGAGGGGGTTGAACACCAATCGTGTCTTCCCTCTCCACAATTGGCCTCTGGCTGCCCTTCTGAGGTTGTAAGAGACCAAACTAGGGACAAACTTGGAAAGGACAAGAAGGAGATTCCCCATCCCCTCTATTTATTTGTAAGTTTAAGTGCTATTTTTGCCTATGTGGTGGTGTATAAAATACTTCACGGTATTTGGTCTTACTGACTTGGTTCTTTGGTGGAGATTTTCAAGGGCCTTGGAGCAGTGATACACCCATCCCCTTTCAACAGTCAGGGACTGGTTCCAGTTTGTGCCTTCACTCCCTGTTTGGCAGCAGCCTTGCTCTTGTCTTGATCCCTGAGAGCTGGTACAGGGGGGCTGTGTTCTCCCCTGCTGTGTCTGGAGAGTGGCTTCAAGCACCGCTGCAGGCTGGGGAGCAGGAGGTGGCCCCACACATGCTCAGCATCCTGTCGAAGCCCTCAGCACCAGGGAAGGACCAGCACTCTGGTTATGAGACCATCCCTCACGCCCAGCTGCAGTACCCAACAGTTAGTGACGCTTTTCTGCTGAAGGTCGAGTTGTTACCTGGTGAAAAAAGGCTTGAAAATGGACACTGCTCCATGTTTAGTGGTTTCTTTTCTAACCCTCTAGACCAAAGGGAAAGGAATCGACTTGGGTTGGTGATTTCAGCTTCATCCCTCCTAACAGCATCCAGAGAGATGAAGCAAGGACCAGCACTGTGCTGGTGCTGTCCTGAGTGCCGGTGCCACGCTGCCAGCCAGGGCTTTTCAGCTCTTGCCTACCCCCAGCCACCAGCGGTTCCTGTGGCTTGCAGCAGAGATGCATGAGGGTTTCATTAAAACAAAACGATGCAAATGACACTGTAAAAGTCTTAACAAAAAATCCAATACTTCATTATTCAGCAGCTTTAGCAGCTCAACACTGTATTGTAGGGAGTTATTAATACACTAAGATCCTATAGGCCTCATGTAAGTTACGAGAATAAAGATGATACTAGATGTATAAATGGATGATAACCTTTTACCCGTTCAGTATGTATTACAATTTTGTAGCTTAGTAATTTTTTGGCTATCAGATTTTGTTAGTATGATATAAAAAAAAAAAAAGGATAAAAAAAAAAAGAAAGGTTTGACTGCTAATGTCTATTTTGTTATTTGATTCATTTTATTTCTTCCTCTGTACAAAAGCTGTACAAACCTCGGTCTGTGTAACTACTACAGATATGTATTCATGTACCATCCACCCCTGTCTTGGCTGCTGGTGTGGTGAGCTCGTTACTAAACAATAAAATCTATGGCTGAAGTCAGGCAGCCCAGGGCTGCTGGGATGGTGTTATGGGTGTTTCGCAGTACACCAGTCATGCTCCAACGAAATGGCTGGGGGTCATGGAGGGGCTCTCCCTTCGCAGCTCAAATGTGGGGCTTTGGCAAGTTCTTGCTCTGAGCCTATCTCCTGAGCAGTGGGGTGATGATGCTATTTATTAATCCATTATTATTTTCCCTCCAGTCCCTCCCTGGTGCATCCACAACACCCCAGGTTGGGGAGTGTCACAGCGTGCTGCCCTAGACCCACCTCCCCTCACCCGGAGCCTGGCCTGGACTTGCTTGAGCAGTACCACCTTGGGTTTGCAGGGCCAGAGATGGTTGGGCCATCCTTATCCCTTCCACTGCAGACCTTCGGAGCATGGGGAAGCAGAGATTGCTGTAGATGGGTCCTGGGGGGAGCAGCAGTTGGTGTCAGGGTCCAGGTAAGCCACACTGCTCCCTCTTCCTTCATATTCCCACCCTGTGCCCATATGGGTGCTCTGAGCATCATGGGGTTACGCTGCCCCCCGTGGGGAGAGTCTGGGGGAATTTACTCCAGGGCTTGGTGCTTTATTCATGGTGCAGCATCTCTTGGTTGGAAGTTCCCTTGACTGCCCGTGGCCTGTGCCCCACACCTCAGCATCACCCCATACAGCGCTGATACATCCTCTCCTTTCGCTGTGTTTTCCTGCACCCATGGGCTGTAAGTCCTTCACAGAAAGGCAGGATGCCTGTCTTAAGAGAGGAGAAAAAACTGGGATGTTTTATTTTCTTGCTGCCTGGTGCCTTCTTTTCCTGGACTTCTACAAAATTCTCCACCACCAGGATTACCTGAAAGCTTGAAACTCTGCATAGCTGGTGAGGTTTGCAGGTGATGAGTTGATGCCTGAGCGAGGCCCCAAGAAAACTACAGGTAGTAAAACCCTGAGAACTGGCCATGCAGCCCTATCTGAGGGGTGTAACATGGGCTGTACAGTGCAGTCCATGATATCCTGCTACTGTATTTTTCCAAGATGTGTAAGAGTTGATGTCAAAAACAAATAATGGGACTTTCTGTTTCTTCCCCAGCTCCCTCGGGATCTCCTAGAATAGCTGGGTAAGACTGGTGGGGCCCTGGGTCACTGCGTTGCTGATTTCTGGAGCGGATGCTGCTGGCATCTCTGCTGCTGCTGTCCTCACTGCTGCTGCTGTCCTCCAGTGGCTGGAAGGAGAACAACTTCTCTAAGCTTTGCTTGGGAGAAATCTCTGGGCCCAGGAAAGTCCCAGTGTCAGTGCTGGGCAGGGACCTGATGGAGTCGTTATTTTTCCTGCCCTTAGCATCAAAATGATGCTACTGCCTACTCGCATCAGCCTCTAGGATGCTGCAGCACTGGAGGGTGGGATCCTGTCCCAGCCAAACACCCCCTATGGTTGACCGTGTGGCCATGGCTCAGCCCTGGCCCCAAAAAGCTGCTTTGAGTTTTGTGACCCCCTGCTCCATCACTCCCATCTTCACTGCCAAGGCTGCGAGGTCATTGTGCAAGTCCCCTTTTTCAGCCAATGTTCCTGGAGGGACATGCACCCAGCTACGATGGGTTCTGGGGACAGGGGCCTCTCCCTGGTACAGCTGGCAGAAAACAGGGAGTTTTCTGTCATGCCAGCCCTTCCCTGGGTTTTGGGCAGGAGGCGAAGGCCATAAGCACCACAGCCCTGCCCAGGGCAGGTGCCTCCAGCTCCATTTTTTATATCGTTCTCCTGTGCCCTTTGTTACCAGGTGTATTTACAATCCAGTGCCCAAGCCCCGGTCCCTCTCACTGGTAACACCGTGCTGCATGGCTTTGTTTGCAGACATCACATTTCAGTGCTCTTAATCGTATGGTGAGGATTAATAAAACATGAAGTTTAAAGATGCCTAAATCACAGTGGGGAAGCTGGTAGTCTCTGCCAACAATAATATTTGCACTTTATTTTCATCTTAGCATCCAGCCAAGGAGTGGAGCCCAGCCTGGGGAACAGGACCACTGTGTGAAGATGGATGGGGTGGAGAGGCCACAGGGATTCTGACCTGCTGCTCAGAGAGGCAACCGGGGGGGATGTCCTCCCTCGTCTGTGTTAGAGACCTCATTGCCTGGGATGTGACGCTGGTGCCCAGAGCTGGATGAGTCCTTCAGGGATGGGTTTCACCCAGGGGTGAGGTCAGGATGAGACAAGGACACGTGCAGAGGTGGTGTCAGTGTGGGGCTGTGGCCACCCTACTCTGACTGCCCAACCTGCAGCCACCCATGGTCCAGCCACCCAAGGGCACGTCCTCTCTGAAGGGGGTGGGTGTACCAAGTCTCTGCTTGTTGCTGGGAGACATCGTGGGCTACTGAAGGTGCTATTCAGCTTTTGCAGGGGCTGCCCATGTTCCCTCCCTGCTGCAACTCCAATGCCAGCGAGCCCAGCAGCCCCAGTGCCGAAATCAGGGCTGGGAATGTGCTGCTTCCTTGGCAAGGCTGTTTCTTCCCCAGCTCTTCGCTGCCTAACAAGCGTCCTTGTCAAAATAGCTAATTTCCTTCCAGAACAAAAAGTCACCTGAATACATTTGGAAGCTGTATTGCACTATCAGGGTAATCAGAATTTAATTTGATGCAGTCAAGGCTCTAAAAAGATGTTATCAAGGGGAACATCAAAGCTGGATTCTTGCACTTGGAAATGCAACTGGAATGCTTAGTCCAGATTTCTCATTTTATCGGAGGCTTTCAAAATATCAGTCTAAATAACAAAAAATGAATATTAAAAGTGTTTGCAAATTAGTGTCTTTTGTAGCTGAACAAAGGCCACTGTCTAACCTATTTCTTTTGCATGTCTGGGACAGTCTCTTATTAAATCCTAATTATACAATTTTGTTGTGTCTAATCACTTCTGTACTTGCAGGAATTAAAGCTGCAGCTCATTTCCCTGTTTCTTGCACTGCACTGCTCTTTGAGGTCCCGACCGTGCAAAGTGCGAGGGCTCCCACTCGAGCCTGGGGACCCTGCGGGTGTGAAGATGGGGGGAGCTCGAATGGGACCTGGGCTTGTTTTCTCTCTCTCTCCTGTATCTGTGTTATCTCCTCAGGGCTTTGCATCATTCCCAGCTCTTGGGGCAGCTGAGGAAAAGCTCCAGCTCTTACTAGTGAATGCAATCATGTGACAAGGTCGGATTTTATTTTTAAAGCACAATTTCAGAAGGGAGAAAGGCATCTCTGGGCCTTTTGAGTGCCAAGACGGTAGAAAACATGACCAAACTGTACCCTGGAGATGGGGTGGTTCTTTCTGGGGAGGTTTTGTTTGACCTGAGGGCCATGGCTGTGTAACGGTAGCATCTGGAGCTGGGACAGGGCCTGGCAGAGCAGTGGCCTTGACCATATTAACTTCAAACGCCACGAATTCTGTGCCAGGCTCAGGCTGCTTTGCTACCCAATGCGTGCCAAGCTGGCCAGGGCCAGGAGCAATGGCTGCAGCTGTCAACCCCTTCCCCTTCCCCATGTGCAGGGGATGCAAGGGACAGCCCCAACACTGGATTTAGCCCTCGGAAACGTCACAGGGGAGCTTTGAGGGAAAGGAGGTTCAGTCAACTTCGTTAGGGAAATAGCACAGATCTTGTGTTTGAACCTTTGAAGTGTTAATTAAAAAGAATTATGCAAAGGAGCAAGGATTTGAAACATTCATTTGAATCTCAATAAGGCATCTGTATTAAAAATAGCAGTGGGATTAACTAAAGATACAGCAGGTTTGGAACCAAATGGTCCCAGCGCTGTCGGGCAGTGGGTTCCTGCCCCAAATGGGTGCTCTGGATTGTGGCACTGTGAGGGCCTGGGAAAACACTTTTTGCCTAATATTTAAAGATCTTAAAAGCTTCTTGTTTATAAAATATACCCCGTGGAGTCTGGCGTGGTGCTCAGCTGTAGTGCCTGAGGAGGGAGAGGTGAGTGCAGGGTTGGGGGCACCTGAAATGGGGCACAAGGCACCCCCCAGCACAGCCCCTGCCAGGGGAAATGGGTGGATGCACCTGTCCAGCATGGCCCTTCATTAAAAACCCCAGCATGTCCCGGCCCTCACTTGTTCCAATAAAAAGCATCCAGGGCATTAATTACCAGATCGGAGGATAATGTTGTTAAGTTTACTTTTGTGCTGCGTGGACCCAACGAGAATGTCAATGCCTCCTGCCCTTGCTGTTGGTGCTGCAAGGGCACAAGCACGTGGGCACTGGGTGGGCTGCGCCGGGCCGGCAGTGCCACAGGGGCACTGGCACCGAGACCCCCGGGCCTGCAGAGAACCGATGCTCTCAGGTTATCACGGGCAGGCTATGAGGGCATTGGTACTTTGGTGGGGATGGTCTTGCTGGGCAGCAAGTCGGGGGTCACAACTGGGGGATGAAAGCAGGGGATGGGGGGCGAGGAGCTTTGCCCCACCTCTTGGAGAAGGTGCTGGTGGGCAAAGCTGGGGCCTTACAGTGAAATTCCACGGCAGTTTCAAAGGCTGGGGCTGTAACCTCAGCTGCGGGTTCGATTAAAAATGTATGAATATCAGCCTGACCTTGGGCAGGACTTGGGGCCAGCGCTCCCCCCCCGCTGGCGGGAGGAGGCAAAATGCCCCATTGCCCCCTGTGGGATTTTTACAGATGGGGCCTCCCCGTTTCCGTTTGGGTGCCCAAAGTCTGCATAAGGGACCCTGGGACCAAGAGTTGGGCTGTCAAACCTCCCCCAGGGATGCTGCCAGTGCGCATGGGTGTGCGAGGGATTCCCTGTTCCTTGCTCTGATGAGGCAAAAACAAGCCCAGTGACGATGTCAGCTCAGAAATGGGCCTTTCTCCTGCCAGGCAACGTGGACCTGGGAAGGATAGGAGGTCAGAAAATGGAAATGTCCCTACTCGGCTCCCCAGGATGCTGTCCAGAGGCTCTGGTTTGGGAGCACCTCACCAGGCTCTGATCAGCAGGGAAATAATTCCAGGGATGCATGCACGGGCAGCTGGAAAAAGTGTTTTTATCTGTTGCACCGGAGCAAATTCCTTGTGCAGCGTTCAAAGGGTGGCACGACTGCGGTCAGAGGACGTATTCGCTGTGTCCCATCACTGTGCCCCAGCGGGCAGGGAATGCAGAGAAGAGGGGTGGGTTTTTTTGATCTTTCTACAAATCCGTTCAGGACCAATAGATATCAGGTTGGGTTTTGCAGGGAATCCTTGCCGGATTCACTCAATAGCATGTATCTTGCAAAATAATTAATAATGGTTTTGGCTGCCTCCGTGCACAGCTCTCCCCTAGCAGCTGTTTTCAGTGCAGGATGGACTTGCTGCAAATACAGCCCAGAAAACAGGGATTCATTCGCTGTGTGCAAAGCCTTGTTCCTCCAAGTGCAAGCAATGGCTTGAAAAGCTCCTTTACCCCCCCACCAACCCTCAAAGCTTCCCACCCAGAGCCACAAACCCCAGGATTTTCACCCCCAGGCTTTTCCTCGCCTCGTTTCGGTGTCTCCCAGCCCTGCTCTGGGTGATGCCAGGTCTCACATCTGCACCGCTCACCCAAGGCATGCCTGGCAGCCATGGTTGGAGGGGTCTTCCAGAAATGTCCTGCTCTTTGATCTATAATTTTAAAACCATTTTGTTTTGCCTCAGTAATTTTAACCAGCAATTTGCTCTAGCAGAAGAACACAATACCCCTTTAGGAAAGAAGAAATAAACTCATTCTTTCAATTAAATTTCTCCTGACCTTACTAAAACTTTTTCCTCGTTCCCTCTTCTAACGAAGCAGCTTTTCTCTTTTTTTTCAATTTTTGTGATCTTCAGTTCCCCTGAGAGCCAGAAGAAATCAGCATATCAGAGAAAACAACGATTCTTGTGATGCCCAGCAGTCACTAATTAACAAATTAAAAAAAAAAAAAGAAATCTTTCTGCAGATAGGATTGTTTTCTGGCGATGTTGCCTTTTCTTTTGTTGGGTGCTGTGACAAGGAACTCCTTTATTGCTGCAGATAGCGCAGATTAAAGCGTCTCTCTTGCGCTGTTCGCCTGCCTTGGTTTGTGCGGCTCATTGTTTTGGCCCCCAAATGAAATGCCGTGCCCCCACTTTTACCCTCCTGCGGGGGTTTCCTGCCGAGATGGGGGAATCGGGAGGGTGTTTCAGCCACCGCATCCCTCCCCCAGCTGGGCCAGTCCTTGCAATGAGCATGAGCATCCCTAAAGGGTGAGAGCTTGGGGGGCTGAGTCCACCTATGTGTGGATTCGGTTCCAATGGAACATTTGGAGAACATATGGGGTTCCTCCAGATGGGCCACCTCCCCCCTGGAGTTCGTAGCCCCCTCCCCTGGCAGCCTGCCCTCTTCCACACCATCTCCCCAGGCTTCTGCTTCAAATTTCAGGATCATTTTGGCCTCTCCCCCTCCCAAACACTTGCAGCCTCAGTGGGGACGGTGCCCAAAGCAGAGGCTCCATTGGGAGCTGCTGCTGAGCTCTCTGTTCATGCTGTGGTGATCCAAGAAGACATCCATGGGTGTTCTTATTTCGATTCATTGTCCATCCCCAGGCGCCTCATGGGGCCAGGGGTGCAGGGTCAGCACCGGGATGGGCAGGTTTTGGGGGCAAAGATGAGCAAATGCCTGACCTGAGGGTGGCCGCAGGCAGGGCCCCAGCGCTACCTGAGACCCCTGCCTGCTGCCACAGGTGCTGAGGGCCTCAGCCCCATGGAGACACCTGGATGTTGGATCAAAATACACTTTTTTGCCCCCCTATTTTTTCAATTGCCCCTGTTTCCCAGCTCAAGGGCCGTGGATTTTGGCCATCAGCATGCATGTTGGTGATGGAGACCCAGTGAGAGCAGAGCCCTGTGGAGAAACCTGCCCGTCCCTTGCAGGCAGCTTCCCCTTGCTCAGCTCCAGCACGCGGATGACCTAATTAAACTAATTTTGGTGGATTTTTTTGTTTTGTTTTGGGTCTGGCTTAATGATAATTAGCCAAAAGATGCCCTGATTTCTTTCTTCGGAGTAAGATCTTCCACTTAATTACCCAGCTAGTGTGCTTTCTCTCACCATTTATGCTCCCAGCGACAGTCGATGCCAGGTGCAAATCGGGGACCAGCTCCGGCCACCCTGGGGGGACCCATCCCGCCCAGAGGAGCCCTGTCCCACCAAACCCTTCACCCCTCGGGATTTTACTGGGACCCCAGCCTGCAATTACCAGTGCAATGAGTTTGCCATGCCTGATGCCACAGGGAGGGAGGTGGGGGGGTGCCTACATGCGGTTTGGCAGAGCCAAAAAGCCCCTTCCCCACTCCTCTAGAAACTGGGAAAAAAAGGGTTTTCTCTTAAAATGTTTTCTTCTCTTTGTGGCCCTGAAGCGGTAATAAATCATCACTTATTTAAGACAAAATCCAGCTAATGGAGCAGCTGCATAATGTGTGCTTCAAAGGGAAAAGACCTGTCAGCAGTTTCCAAACTTTTGAGGTTAAAATGCTGTCAAGTTCTTTTTAATAGTTTTTCATTTGTTTTAATTTGCCATTTCTACCTCTGCAGTGAGGAACTCGCTGAATAACCTCGTGGCTTGGCTTCCTGGCTGACAAACACAGCCCTGGCCGCTGTGCCGCTGGGCAGAGGTAGCCAGGGATGGTGGTGGCAGCACCAGCAGGGCAGATGAGACCTCCCAGCACCACCACGCCTGGCCCTGGTGAGCAGGATGCTCCGAATGGGCATGCTGGGCCGGGCTGGGCCATACAGTGCCAGGCTGTGCCAAGCCGGGGTGTGCTGTGTTAAGCCATTCCCAGCCAGGCCACGCCGTGCTGAGCTGTGCTGTGTGGTGCCAAGCTGGGCCATGCCAAGTTAAGCCATGCTGAGCTGTGCAAGGCCATGACAAGCCACACCATGCTGAGCCAAACCCGTGCCATGTCCCAGGCCAAGCCAAGCCATGTCGCAGCAGACCAAGTTGTGCTGAGCCACGCTATGTGGGGCCAGGCTGTGCCGCACTGTGTTGTGCCATGCTGCACCGTGCAGTGCCACGCCATGCCAAGCAGTGCTGTGTTGAACTGGGTCGTGCTGAGCAGGCCATGCTAAGCCATGCCATGATGAAACGAGATGAGCCATGTGGGCCAAGGCCATGCCAAGTCATGCCATGCCATGCAAGGCCATGCAGGGCCAGGCCATGCCAAGTCATGCCATGCTGAACTGAGCCACGCGGGACATCGCTGTGCCAAGTCATGCTATGCCATGCAGGATCAGGCCACGCCAAGCCATG
>NW_010207476.1:0-9992 GCF_000695765.1 Mesitornis unicolor
TTATCCAAAATAAAATTACATGTTAAAATGGAAGTATAATGCTCATGTTTGATGGGTGTATCTTGTGACAATACTTAAAGAGCATGATTCACTATGGTACCATCATAGTAATTTCTTCTATTATTTTTCCAAATGATTAAAAATACCTGCCATATATTTTTTCTAGAAAAGGACTTCAGTCCTTCTGTCTTTGATTTATCATGTGAATACTTCATTGTAACACTGTAATATATTTTTAAACTGGGGGAGGGAAGCAGAAAAAAAGATAATTTTCTTCCCATAATGCATTTTTGAAAAGAAGACTGCCTTGGAAAACATGAGCATATTTTTATTCTAACCAAAATACTGTCTCTTTCATTTCTATCACATTGAATAGCTTATCACTGACTGTAGTTGGTGCGAAAAATACAACAGACATTAACCACTGGAATTTGGAGAAGCTACCTGGGGACACTCCCTGTGAGGGATATTACTGATAAAAGGGACTAATTACAATCACTAATAGAGATACAGAATTCTGACACAGAGATGTGTAAATACACGTAGACAAGATTTTCCAGCAAGACTCATTTTGCGACTTTTCCTCTTCAAATTTTCTGTACAAAATTACATCGGCACTGAGTCTCAGCCACAGCCAGCAAGCATTCACCAGAGTTGATTTAGAAGGATTGTAAAGGTGATATTTAGACACTGTTGCATCTCTCCTGCAATCCTGGGCCATCTGGCTGCTCTTATCCATGCTCACTGTTAGTGACACAGATGCTGTTAAAAATCCAGGGTTCACAGGGTCTTAAATAAGCCCATGTCCTCCCCTGCTCTGAGGATCTGGGCAATGCAGAAACAAGTATTTCTAGTCCATACTTACGGCACAGAAGGGTTTCTTAGACAGTCACTGAAGAACTTTGGGGTTTTTACTTTCTATCACCTCACACCTGCCAAGAATGCTTGCTTGCAAAGAAGGAGTTGAGTTACATTTTAATTCTATTTATCAATTAATATCATTTTATTTTCTTCCATTTCTAGAAATGCATAAAAATGACAGCTTAGGCCTCCCTTATTCTCTACTGAGTGTTGCATCTAGATTCAACAGTCAATCCTCAAAGTACCTCAAAGGCAGGTAACCACACCATTCCAATAAAACACCACCACTAAAATGCAGCTCTCTAATAATGCTTACATAAGAATTAGTGAATAATAGAACATCAATGATAAATTATGAACACTTGCTTGTGAAGGAAAGGGGCACTTGTGCTACTCAGTGGGGCTTTTTATAGTCTCACATACTCAATCTAGAGGCAGCCCCCTCTGTGCTATCAGATATTGTCAACTCTGATGATTCTGCATAGTTAAATTTAATGATCCCTGAACAAGGTTAACTAGTTTTCCCACAGGTTTCTTATTTTATTTTATTTTTTAAAATTTGAAAATTGAACCATTTAGTTGACTATATGTAAACATCTATCTTTGCTAACCTGTTTGTTTCATGTACCACATATTCCCAGATCTTGACAAAATATGTTTTCGTATCTAATCTGTGAATCATCCGTCAGGTTGTCTATTCTTTTCAAATGAAAATTAATATTTTTTGGAAAGATATTATTATACTTAAACTAATTTGATACTTTTCAGCCTACAGAACAGCAACAAATTATTTATCCTGAGCTCCTAAAAAAAGGTTTATGAAATCAGTTTGGTTTCTTTATTTTTCCAAATTTATAGCACCAGGAGAAGTCCTGAAGATACTAAGATCATCAGAAATGTTCCTAAAATTGTTGCTAGGGTTAGAGAAGACTGAAAACATTCTCCCCACTCAGGATATTAGCAGTACATTCAATTTGTTAGCAAGCAGCCACCTTGACAAAAAACAGGCATGAAGAATATATGAAATTTATATTACAAAATGGCAATATGAAGACAATGTCTAGATTATGTCTAGTATCTGCATTTAGATGTATATGCCCATTGCTGGACCTGAGTTTCTTATAATTCTGCACCTCTTTTTTGTATCAGTATGAGTCCTCAGTGTGGACTAACATTTGTGCTAACCCAAAAGAAAATATAATTGGTGTGTCTATTTATCTGTGCTACCATAGCTCCTATAGGATGCTATTGTTCTAGCTACTGTACAAACATACAGTATGAAAACAGTCCTTGCCCCAGAGACGGTAATTGGATGCATCTCTGTCATACAAGTAAAAGATAACATCTCACTGACATATGCTTTAAATGGGTGAAGCAAAACTTAAAAAAAAAGGAAGGCAAAAGACCATAAAAAAATTGTTCAGGGAAAACAAATAGCTGTTCAGTGCCCTCATTCCACTCACTACATTATACAGTGTTAAAAATGTAATTTTGAAGTTGAATATAGGAGACTTTAAATGCCCTCTGCTGTGATGCCACCTGGTAGTACTGAACTCTGCTATCTTAGAATGAAGTATCAAGTCACTTCAGAGTCTGAAGCTATGTGATGAAATTATTTTATTCCCTGCTAGTGATGTCAATGAGCATTTGGCCATAGAAAATACAAGGAGATTTGAGGTCCTTTGATGTTTTAGAATCAGAGTCATGGACTCCTCTTCTCATTAATAATTTTTATTTGTGTATTTTCCTTTTATTTCTTTCTTCTCATTATTTTGCTTATTACTCTCAATAAAAGTAAAAATAGACGCTCACAAACTTTCTTTTCAGATTCAAGTGTATTAAAAAAACAGTGCTTCAGTCATAAGAACATCACCTTTGAGGTTCAGTTCAACAAAATCATAGTGTTCTCTTTCGGCTAAGAACTGTAGAGTATAATATTGTTAGCTTCTAAGATGTTATAGTGCTACAATTTTTGTGCATTGAGAAAGTTTTGGCATATTTGAAAAACAGGAAAGAATAAAACACATACATATGTTAGTTTGTGTATATATACAGTGCAAATCTATATGTTCATTGCAATGTTTTACTGAGAAGAGCTTATGTCTCTCTTATGACTGTTTTTAAAAATTCCTGTATCTTCTTTTCTTTTTGATTAAAACTATCTCTGATGACAATATGCTCATTATAGACTAGGCTTTTATTGTCCTATTATTACATGACACCTAGGAATAACAAGTGGTCAATTATCTTTTACCTAGCACCATCAGAAATGAAATTCAATTTACCTGCATTTTCTGTCATTAGAGTACAAAGGACGTTTTCTAACCTCAGTGACACTTTAATTATCATGATGGTGGAAAGCAGTATTTTCCAATATTTTTCCAGTATTTTTCAATAAAATTTTATGTAAAACAGTTTAATTTAGAGTATGAGAATGTAAATATTCAATATAGAATGTCTCATGTTTCAAATTTGGAAAAAGTAATGTAGAGAGTCCATTAAAGAAATAGATTGTTCCTGGCTTTATTTTGTGGTATCCTACTGTTTCTCTTTCTTTTTAACTGTCGAAAACATTTACACCCTGTGATCAGTCATTTGCAATATGCATTTGATCTCATTCAAAATGTAAAAGAGAAAATAAACTGCATTTTGGCTTGTTGGGCTTTAGACAACTTTTATCACTTTGTGCAGGGTAAGTAAAGTCTTTGAGCTACTTAGCAGACAAGACACAAAAGAAGACAGTCCTAAACCTCGACTGTTCAAAACGGAGGATGAGAGATGAGAAAACCAACTCAAAAGGTGAGTCAGCACACAGCCAGTGCTGGTGGAGTCAGTAGTTGTTACTTCTTATGTAGCTTCATTGCTTTCACTTGCATTAAAAAACGGTGCTTTGTTACAACAGAATATATAGAATTACATATTGTTAGGAAGTTAAGAGATGGTTCTGAGAGACATGCTTAAAAGATTTAACAGATCGTGACAGTTTCAAAATTAAAAACCTCTTTATCAATATTCAGTAATAATACACATTGACAGTCATTATCAATCACTGTCACTTCTTACCCAAAAGAATTAGTCTTTAACAAAACTGTCCTAAATTAGCAGTGAGTACAGAGTGTCCCAAAACTCACACCTTTCTAGTTAGCACCAATGTGTATGGTCTCTGACGGTCCTTATTTGATGAGATCAAGGTTACCAGGATTCAGAGCTCATGCAATAGGGAAGCCAGGACCTAAGTGGGCTGTGACCTTTCCTTCTTTTCCTGTCCTCACTCATTGATTTTTTTTTTATTTTTTTTTTTGCTGCTCTGAAGCTTCCCCAAAAGAAAAGGAGATTGTCTCACCTGCTCTTGGCATCTTACTTGTGGTATTGGGACTTCTGGCTTCTCTTACTCTGTGGGATTACTATGGCCCTATCAGACATTTTCCCCACTTGTTTTGAAGAATGCTTTTGATTTTACCAGACATCTTTTTGTCTGTTCTACATAATTTGTTTTTATCTTGCAGATTTTACTACTTGCACATGCTTTTCTCCACCTGTTTTTTGCCGCTATACCACCAGTTTCCATCTACCCATTTGTGGCTAGGCTACTAATTACATATTTAAGCTTATCCATGTTACAAAGTCTTTTTTTTGAGACCAACAGGCCTGTTCTCTACAGTTCTAGCTCCCTTCAAATGAGAGAGAGTGCTTGTCTATTCACTATAGATGAAATTTCATTCCCAAATGGAGTAGTGGAAAAATAAATTGTAACAAAAACCTGCTACACAGTTAAAAGCAAACACCGTTTTATACAATATCCATGCAAAGCTTGTATGACTGGTCCTGTCATTTAAGCAATGACTTGATTAGATGATGTTTAATAAATACATTACATTCTGGTAAACATCTGACTATATTTGATTTAAAAAAAAAATCACAGAAAAAACCAATGGTTAATGGAGGGACAGGCATTCTGATCATAAGTCATGTTAAACTTTTCATGAAGGACATAAAGGATTAAATATTGCTGTTCCAAAAGGTTTCGGTCTGCCAGTCTTTGCATTCTTTTTGCCTCAGGTAATGATTAATAGTGTCTGAGGCCACATGGAAGCCCTTTTTCACTGACTGCTGAAAGTACATGTATGAAAGATGTGTTCTGTGAATCTCTATTACTGCTCTGAATTAGCTGCTATATTGACTGATTCATGAATACCCTCTCTCCTTTCTATGATTTTTTTTGTCTAAGATTCAGCGTTTTGCATATAAATGCACCAATCATACCAGAAGGCGCATGAAACAGCTATAAAACTTCTTGTCCACCCCATAATGTCAGCATCATGATATATGATACCGTATTGGCATTGGTTGGCTCTGATGACACTGAAAAATCCATATTGAAGTAAATTTAAGTATGACTTTGTTTAATAAATAGACTATTTTTGCATTTTCCCTTTGACAGTTTCTCTAAGACATCTTTTTAGACACTAACAAAAAAATGTACTGCTGTATTGTCTTGTAAGGATGGAGCACAGAAAGGGAAAATAAGACAAAAGAAAAGAATAAAACCTGAAAAATCTCAGGTCCTTGTATGGTTCTGCTCAACTAACATGGAAATGTGTGTAGCCTCTGCAAACCCAGGCTGTGGAATGTGCTTAGGAACATAATCAGTCTTCACTATACCATTATAAATAAATGGGCAGCAGTACTCCAGTTTTGTTGTTATGCCTTTTTTAATGACTTGGTGAAACTTTACTTGTATTTAAAAAATGAGAAACTGAGGCATGAGATGAGTTCAGTGATTTCCACACAAGCACATTGAAAGCTCTGAATTACACAGGAGGATTTAGTACGATGCTTTAACTCTGTGGCCTAGAGCTCTTAAGACCTTACACTGGACCCATTTGCTCATTTGGCCATTACTCCTACTATAATTATTATTTTCAGATGCATAACTCCGTCACAAGAATGGCCATCCTGTTCAGAACAAGATCAGCTGTGACCATAATGGACACACAGAAAAGAATAAGAACATTACAAATGTATTTCCTCCCTAGTAGCTGCTCAGCAACCAAGCTTTTTCTGCTCAGTTTCTGCTCAGGATTTCTTATCCAGTTTTGGCCTGTTTAGTAAACCATAGTAGGTGTCTCTCCCATGTACTTGCCCAGCCTTCCCTTGAAACAGATGAATTTCTGTTGTTCATCTACCTCCCTGACACTGAAGTTGCTAGCTATTACATGCAGAAAATACTCCTGTTATTTTCATCCTTAGGCTGAAGGCAACTGGAAACCAGGCACTGTCTAAGCCATGACTTTGCTGATAGACAAAGAACAAGTAGAGAACAATGTACTTTAAAATTAGCGTTTGTCTCTTCTAACATAATCTCTAGTTTTTGAAATTCAGAAACCATTTTTCATTCAAACTATTCAAACTATTTCATTCAAACTATTTTCTCAAGCTCCAACGTAACTGAGATACAATATTATCTGAGTTTGAGTTGGTTTTACCTCTAACTTCTAATAGTCTTTATTTCCCATCTGTTGAGCACCAGCAGATAGAAAAATATCAGCTAAAGTTTACAATAAAAACCCTGAACACATAATAGCTTTCAAAACTTATTTGAAACTGCAAGGGTTTAGATTGAGCTGCATCTGGTATATGCTGATGAAGGTCATCAGAAATAAATGAAACTATGACAATTTAATAGTAACTGAGGTTTCAGCTCTAAGCCTATAGGTAGATGACAAAGTCTAGTTGTTTTTTTTTCACGTTCATCCTCCGTCTTGGTGAAAATTTATTCATAATAACTATGGGAGCTCTGAGCAGTTCTTGGAGCTCTTTAAAGTTCTCTTTTTGCTAGTTGTTGAAACTAAATAATGCCTTTTTAAATAATTGTATGACTTATGTTTAGTAAGAATCCTAAATATAGATCACATGATGATTTTATCTTTGAAACAGCAATTTTTATTGATCTTGGTTTTAAAAATAAATTGGTTTATATTTCACTTCAGTTCTTCTGTGAATTGTGATTTAGCCTTCACTTAATACTTTAGATCAGAGCTAGCTTCTACCTATAATGAAAACTTGTGTTTCATTTCATCTGGCAGTTTATCACTAAAAATTGAACCGCAGTCTAATAAATAAAGTAGTCTGCAGAAACAAATATAATATTTTAATGCACTGGAAAAATCCCAGAAAGGTCTGTAAACCTAATGTTTTCAATGGGAAAATTCATGACAGAATCCAAAGCTGACATCTCACCATCCTGCAGACAGAAAAATGAAAAAACAGAAACCCAGGTGAAATAAGATTCATGTCACCTGGTGACCCTCTAACAACTAGGCATCCAGTGTTTATCCTTTCTCAGTAGATATTACAGCTACTTCCATAAAACATGTCAGAAAACTTTAGCTATGAGGCAGTTGTCTAAAATTAAAGACCTGAGTTGATTCCTGGAGTTTTTAGCTCTCTCCGGCTAAAGAGAAGTCTTCATGACTAAGGTAGATTAATGTCTAATTTTTACTTTGCTCAAGTGGGATAGGATGTGTTGCATAGTTTTTTTTCAGTTGTTGTGTGTTAGCATGGGAGAAGTGACAGAGCTGGTATGCTAGGCAAAGGCTTTCGCTTCCACAGTTCAGTGAAAATGCAGCCAAAGTCCTAGAGAAGTTAAATGGGAATGAGGTGATAAGTTTTATCGATGACACAAAGTTATGTTGTAAGTAGCAGAGATGAAGATAGTGTCTGAAGAATTGCAGAAGTACCTTACAAAGCTATCACTGCATCAGGGAAATGGCAGCAGAAACTCACAGTAGTTGAATGTCAAGAAATGAAAATAGGGAAAGAAAATAACCCTGGATAGGTGCAGAAAATGGTGGATCCTGAAGTGGCAATTGACATTCTGGAGTAATACTTTGGTGTTGCCACAGTCTACCGCATGAAACCATCTGCTATAGTGCTTAGTGTGCATGAAAGAAAACCATCTCAAATGTTAGAAAGTATTAGAAACAAATGGAAAATAAAACAGAACAGTTATTCTACTGAATAAATCCATGGCAAACCAACAAACCTACTCCTTTGATACTCTGTGTCTGTAGTCCCCTTATGCAAATGAAAGGATATACCAGTAATGGGTAAGAATCGCAGGACAAGAAGGATGATGAAAGGCTTAGAATTGCTTCTATGTGATGAATAATTGGATAGCAAAGGAATGTTTAATCTAAAAAGAAAAAAAATACTCACCAGTATTCTGTTCCATATACAAGATAATTATGAGGCCTTGATGGACATTAGTCAGCTGTTAAAAGCTATCAGTAAAGCTGAGGATTAGCCCAACACTGTCACTATCAATTTCTAACGTTAGACTTTCTTTTTTTTCCCAAGCAAAATTCAAATACAGTAAGAGCTTTCTTCCTAAAATAAGAAATATCTATTCATAGTCATATTTCACTGAGTGAAAAGCTGGTAGGAAAGTTAAGGGCATATGAACAGAAACAGTAATATTGCTTCCTCTCTTTCTCTTCTGTAGAGTAAAAATGACCACATTGACTGTATGGAAAGTCAGACAGGTACAAAGTGAGCTTATGTAAGTGCCTGTAACAATGCATATTTAATTAAAACAACATTGTGTTATAATAGCTTAGGTTTAAAGAACTTAGCAAATGCCTTAATACTACCCTAAAGAGGTCAACTCTTACAAAGCTTTTAGCTTATGCAAAATAATGAAAACAGAACATACTGGTACCTATCTGAAACTAAGAACAGCAAAATTAGGACAGGTATAAAATGGTGCCAAAACTGAGAAAGATAGGGTTCTTCAAAAAATATTTTAAGAGGAAATAAATAAATAAATGAGACAGTTTCTGTTTTCCTTAGTGCAGTAGTAACCATAGAAACCAAACCCAGGGGTTATTTTCATTCACGAACCGTTTTTTGCAGCAAAACAAGGAATTCTCTGAACAAATTGATGGGTTTGATCCTGCAAAACCCAGCTGCAGATCAGTTTGTGCTTGTTTCAAACTCAGAAATCAGGGCACCTGCCAGTGTTGCATAGCTACCAAACAGCCCTCAGAGGGCAAAAAAAGGGAAGGAAAGGGGTGTCCAGGTTACCAGTGTAGGAGCAGAACTCTGAGGGGACTCCCCAAGGCATGGAGAACTGGGGTAGATGGCACCCTCGGGGTGGTCGAGCAGTCCAGATCCCAGTTGGATGCTGGGCAATATGCTTCCTCTGCTGTGGGCAGCCCCAACTCACAGCTCACGCCAGTCTTACAGGAGCTGGTGACTGCCACAGATCAAAAATATGCACTGCCTTCAAGGACAGTGGAGGCAGGTGGTCGTAGTCACCACTGTCACTAGCAGAGCTCATATAAGGCTATCACTCCGAGTAAGGAGGTCATGCCTTCCCAAGCAACAGGAATTTCTAGACCATAATTCCTCATGGAGCTGGAAGCAAATTACTCTATTACTCCCAAGGGAAAACCTTTTTTCCCCAAGTGGGAAGGCTTCCTAAATCCTCAGCCTGGTAGGGAAGTGAGAGTGGAGTAAACTGCAGAGTTATGAGCACACTGGTTGTCAGCCCTCCCCACCAGAGGAACAGAAGAAAAAAAAATTAAGTAAAGAGAAGAGAAGCAGAGGTGCAATGTATTTGTGTACTTCCAACTCTTGTTACTGAAGCAGCATTTGAAGTCAATGAATGAAAGGCAGCCAGAAAATCACAGTCTGGCACTTAAAAGCTGAAGATCACAGTGACATAAATGGACCAAAATGCCTTATCTTGATCTATGCCACCTTTCTTTGTTGGTGCAGTCTTTGTGACTAAAAGGAAAGGAATATGTTGCAGGTATACATTGTAAGTGGCTGGAAATCATCACTCATTTACCATTATCAAAAGAGAAAGCATCTTCTTTCATAATTTGAAAAGCAATTTTCCTTCTTCTTATTGAAAAATGGGAATGAAAGATTCTCAGTCATTTGCACTTTCTCTTCCTCTTGGCCAACTTAGCAGAACATGAAAAACTAAGAATAGGATTGGGTTGGGGTAATTGTAAAGAAAAAAGTAGTATCACCCTATCTTTTTATTTTAAAAAAAACCCAACCAAAAAAACAACAGAATCACAGAATCATGGAATCACACAGAATCACAGAACATTAGGGAT
>NW_010207477.1:0-6048 GCF_000695765.1 Mesitornis unicolor
TTAGTGCCCAGCCCAGCCTCAAACCACAACAGTTTTTCCAACAGTTCTGTTCCCTGTGTTTGTTCAGATGATGCTGGGCACTTCTCCCCAGCCACGCTGGTCTCTTATGTCCATCTTTCAAAAGCACATTTGGAAAACTGTAGCCAAAACCCCATCATCCCCCTTAGCCTGAGGCAGGGTTCCTTGTTGTTCATGAAGAAATGAATAAATTTTGCTGGTTTAATAGGGATATTAAAAAAGGGTGGAGATTATTCCTGTTGATGTAATGCAGGGTATAAGGAAACGTAACGGCGTGGTGTAATGGGTGGTTTGGGCTTCTAGAGTTAAGTAATAATAAAAGAAAATAAATGTCAACATGGTAAAGTGAAAAGAAAAAGACTATTTTTATTTGGGAATATGTCATTAAGTGAAAAAAATCAGGGAGCTAAACTTTTTGTCCCAGCTTAGGTCAAAAATCGTAATTTTTGAGACCTCAGAATTTCCCAAGGGACACGAATTCCTTTACTATTATTTCTGGCCAGCTGTCTTCCATATGACTGCCCGTGAAAAGTATTTTATCTCGAGTTAAAACCCCACACATAAAAATGCCTCTCTACCTTCCAGCAGGTGTGCTTGTCCTATGGGAAGATTTGCTTTATCAGCAATTTGTTCCTCCAGGAGAAACGTTTAATTTTAGATGTTTTTTCCATTCACACTTAGAGTTCAAGACACTCGAGCAGCGGCTCAGTATTGGGTGGCCTGTGCAGGCGTCAGACCCCTTCCTTTATACACTGCAACCCTATTAGCTGTAATACTGGCAAAGAGATTTTGGTGAAGTGGAGGGTTGGTTTTTTTTTTAATGTCCCATTAAAAATGTTTAAAATGTTTAAAAATGTCCCATTTCACTGCTGTCGATGCCCTCACTTTGAAATACAGCCTTCCCATGACGACATTGCTGTAAAACGCGTTCAACTTTTTACTTTTTACAAATATTTTTTTTTACTAGTTAGCAATGGAGTTTTGCTATAGCCATTAAAACACAAAGAATAAACTGCACCCAACTGTACCGTATTTTTTTACCAGCGTTTATAGTGACAATATAAACTGTGAGGGTTAAGCCTGAATTTTTCTGCGGATGGCATTGGAATATCGAGATTAAGTATAACAGTGCGAGCACAAGGGTTTTATGACACGCAGTAATGTAAAAAAGGTTGTATTTCTCCAGCAAATCGACATCACTGTTGGCCGTTCTTTCTTTGTACTTCCTGGGGTCTGATTTTTAGGAGCGGGAGCTGGAAAAGGCATGGGAGATGATTCAGTGCAGCTCCCCTGAACCGGAATCGGGTTGGCACCGCCGGGATGTTTTACGCTGCTGTAAGTGGCTGGTTTCATGGTTCCCACCGCTCCTCCCGGGAGGCGATCCCACAGTTTAATGTGTCGTAGCCTCAGGAAATTCCCCCTGACGCTCAGCCCATGTTTCCCTTTGGTCAAACGGAAATGCTCTGCTAAGGGGTCATTTAATTCTGTGCTTTGCTGCTGACGCCTTCCTGACACCATAGGGTTTTTTCCTCATCCCACATAGAAAGTGGGGGTAAGAGGCTAAAGCTGGGTTCCCCGGGCACTTTCCAGCCTCCCTCCTTATCCAAGCACCACATACCCAGGTGTGCTCCTGCTTTCTGAAGCACCTATGTTGGCGGTAGCTTCATGGCCAGTTCTGGGGCATCCCAGACTGCACAGTTGTTTGCTTTGCATTTCATTGCATCCTCTTGCGCTCTTGAAAAGCAGAGGATTTTTCGGAGGCTGGACCAGCCTGTCTGGCCAGATTTGCCTTGTGTGTTCAGTCAATGTGAGGTCCGGCAGAGACCAGCATGTCCAAGCCAGCAAAGCACAGCCTAAGGAAATGTAATGCTCCCATGCATCAAAACCCGGAGCTTTGCCCAAATCCGAGCTCCAGCAGAGCTCCTATGGAGATACCCCATCCTGACCTGAGATGTCCAAGACTCCCTGGTCCTCTGTTAACACAGCCACTTTCTGATGTCCTGCTCTGTTTTTCTAATGCACTTTATTTCCTAGCCTGCCAAGGGCTGTCCCGCTCACCTCTGTTTTAACTGGAAAAGGATTTCCACCCCATGGCCCTGATTCCGGCTGAATTAATGGGTTTTGAACTGAATCAGCACATTTGAAGTTAAAACAGATCCCCACTGAGTCTGTACATTTTTATTACTGTGCAAGGAGTGCTTAGGAAAATAAAAGGAACAAGAAAGCCCTGAGAGTGGACCACCCTGTTGAGGGGAAAATACAGAAATCAAGCATGTTTGTATGAGTGATATTTATAGGGTCAAGTGACAAGTATTGTATGAGGCCTCGGAGCCCAGCTCGGGAATACCACGTACCACGCTGGGTGCTTGTGCTGGAGAAAATGTAATTGAGAGTGGAGCAGGTGCAGAGGAGCTCTGCTGAGATGGCGTGGGAAATGGAAAGCCAAGGTGGTGAGGGGACACGAGAATAAAACGGTTTGTTCAGCCTAGAAAAACAGAGATGACAAAGATGATGGGGAGCTGAGAGCTGCCTATAAATACACCAGGGGAGGGGAAAAAAACACCACAAGTTAAAGGAAAGGATTGTTTTGATGGAGTAAATTAGTGTAAACCAGCTATGAACACATTTTATCTGGGAGTTAGAGGAAGTTTCCCATCTATCAGGCAGAGAAGACCTGAAGAAGCCTTCTACATGGGTTAGCATGGGAAAAGAAACATATTTGAAGGTGGAGTCTGATAAATTTACTGGGATGTTGGATGGAAAATCATATTACAATATGAAGGAGAATGGATCGGTATGCCTGGGACTGTTTTCCAGGCCCATGCTCCTACATGAGGATTGCTTTTATGATCTGAAACCCTTTTTTGCCTTTCCTTTGCTAAGGACATCAGCACCTTTAAAATCTCCTCTTCTCACCGAATAGCCCTGTGCTGCATCTGCGAACCTCGTGGCCCCACAGAGCTGCTGTTGCTGCTGCTTCCAAATTCATCAAGGGGGTCACTGTCAAACAATGAGACACACTTGCTCCCACCGGGCTTGAATGAGCTGCTTCCTTTCAAAACACCCTTTAATTGACAGCTAGGAATAGCTTTCCATGATGACAAGCTGTCATTAATATCATTCACCAGGATGACACCCCAGTGATAGTAAATGTGTTCAGAGCAAAAGGGAGAGAGAAATCCTCTGCAAACAAATGCTTCCACCGAATACGTGAACTGAGCTGCAGCTTCAAGAATGACAACATGAATATAAAAATGTACATTGTGAATATTAGTATTCCCTTAAATATGTGTTCGCATTGGTTAATGAGTCCCACCGGTAGCGTTAGTAACTGAAGGATTTGGGCTGGCACGTTATTAACTTGTTAAGTAGAAAACAGTGATACAAGACTACTTGTCATGTGTATTACGAGACATTTAAAAGTTGCATTCAGCACAAGCAGCTGAACGGAACTAAAGGAGTCACCGTTCAAATGAGATGATGTTTCTTTGTGCCGTAATCGCGTATAATCCCATGGCTTTTAAAGGAGCTGTGCTCCATGGGCCCTTGGGAGGGAGGCAGCAGGAGCAGGGCTGGGGAGGCAGTCGGTGGGACCTGATGCTTCATCTTGGGCTGGGATGGGCTCAGCCCTTTATTCACATGGAGGATTCCCTGGAGCTGCCATGTGGGGTCGAGGTGGGGGGTTTATTCTGTATTTTCTGCCTTACCCTGCCCCAGCAGTTTGTTGCTTTCTCGTAAAGCCCCGTCCATCTGCCAGCCCAGAGGTGGCTGCGCATCTGTGCTGGATGAAATGAGGCTTTGTGAAGAAACTGTTGGGGTTTAAAAAGAAATAAAACTTATAGGTAACTGTAAACAAGGCTGATGCATCTGCTGACAGCAGCACAGGAAGAAGGGGGCAGAGCTGGAAGCTTCGAGCTGCCCTTTCCATCCAGTGCTTGAAGACAGTCCTTTGTGTAAGTCAGGACAGCCCAGACACCGCCCCAGCATGGACCCTGCTTCTTCCATCTAGCCATCCCAAAATCTCTAAAGTAGGACAAGCAATTAAGACACCAGAGCTGCTCCTGAAATGCGCTCTCGGACTGGCAGAGGGCTGATTCTGTCGGTCCTGAGGCAAGGGGTGGTGGGACTGGCATGGGATTTGCTCCCAGGAATAAATAAGGTGACCCTGATCAGCAGCTACCAGCCCTTTCGCCCAGTTTTCCCCATCTGCATGACCCAGTTTCACGAAATCCCAGCATGTGAGGAGTTGGAAGGGACCTGCAAAGCTGATCCAGTGCAACCCCTGCCACAGCAGGATCACCAGAGCAGGCACACAGGAACACGGCCAGGGCTTTGGGGGTCTCCACACAAGGACACTCCACAACCTCTCTGGGCAGCCTGGGCCATGCTCCAGAACCCTCACACTCACAAAGTTTCTCCTCATCTTCAGCTGGAACCTCCTGTGCTCCAGCTCGCTCCCATTGCCTCTTGTCCTATCATCTGACCAGTTTCTGAGCATTGCTTGCCCAGGGCCCCATGGCTGTTGTCCACCTTTGCATTTCATAGCTCTGCCACTGACCGAGTCCCTTGGGGAGGGAGGGGAGCCATTCCCCGTGAGGATGCTATGGGGGCCATGTGCATCAATGAGGAGGCCACAAGGCATCCATTGATCACCCTCATTCATTTCTCCAGAAGTGTGGAGTGTGCCAGATTAATCTGTGGGTGACATTTCCAGTGGCCTGCAGTGTTCATTTGAGACATGCACACTCACATAAGACAGGCTCAGATACAAACAGTGACAATATTTAATAAAAGGTAGCTCTCCTCGGACTGGTTTGGGTGCCTTCTCTGGCAGCTGATGGCTGTGCCAGAAAAACTCTTTTGGAAGTGCAGATGCTGAAGGCAACCACATTTCTCTCCTGTAGCCTTTGGAGGACAACCTGTGTGGATGTCACCAGGGTCACTGCGGCCAGCAGAAGCCAGGATGTGGCCCCTGGTTATTGCAGGTGCTCAGCTGGGAAAAGGGGTTCCCCCTCGAAGAAAAATGGGCAGGAGGAAATCTCCTGCCTGCTGCGCTGCCTGACAAACCTGGGAAACACCACCAGGCTTGGCTGATGAAAGGAGGACATGCACACATCTATGAGCCATTCATTGTTTGTCTAGACTGAGAAAAAATATTATTTTTTTACTGCTAGATACAGAGGTCAGCAGTGAAAAGGCCTCCTCCTCTCTCTCATCCTCCTAGAAACACAGCCAGGCTGCAAGCCCTAAATTTCGAGCTTTGGGGTTGCAGCGTAATTTCAAGCAAGGCTCAGCCAGTTTCCAGCCCTGATAAGGAGAGGCAGGGCAGATCACTCAAGGAACAGCACAAAGGCCCTCAATTCACTCTCTTGGGCTTCTGGCAAACCACACATCAGTCACCAAAGGCTTGACAAATCACAGCGACACAGCTGAGCTTAGAAGTAAAACTTCACATTATCCTTGCTTATGTGGGTGGGAGGCTGAGAGATGCCAAACTGAAGAGGGTTTAAAGGAACTCTTTCTATTATTAAATGGTTTGCTGTTGGTATTTTTATAGTCCTGACACGCTACTTTCATGATTCAGGCCTTCCAAGTTCAAGGCTGCGTACAAACAGAGCAAAAAGATGAAGTCAGCCTGGAAAGTCGGCAACGCAACTAAAGGCAGGGGCAGCAGGCAGATCCAGCCAGGCAGCTGGGGAAGTGTGAGCAGCCCACCTTGCGTGGAGCAGCGTTCTGCACACCGGGACAGTGATGGTGCTTACCGTTGTCCAATATTTTAAGGCACAGAGCCAGAGAAAGGCTTAAGAGATGATTTGAAGAAACAGCAAGGTAACAGAGAGGTATGACTGCTCCCGTCTGCTGGCAGAGGATGGGTGAGGTGGCCTTTAGGATCCCTCGCAGTCCTATTTGTGGAGTTGGTGACTCTGAGTCTGCTTTTTGCACAAGTGTGGAGTATCGGGGATGGCGCTAGCTTGAAATGTGAAGGTGGGAGTTAATGCAGGGGGCAAGGAAGGAAGCGAAGTGGGGAAT
>NW_010207478.1:0-2583 GCF_000695765.1 Mesitornis unicolor
GTGTCTTTCAATGAGTATGAACAGCTAGGTAGATATGGCACCTTGAATCACATAACGTAACCAGTAGAAAAGTTAACACAGGACTTGATGTTGAGATTTAACCAATAGGTGATTAGATCATTATAACTATTTATTTCAGCTCATTTGACATGTTTGTTCAGTTCACCCTCCCATAAAGATTGTTAGACTGCATATGCAGTCACCTTTTCACTTACCTGTTACGGCTAGTGGGGGAGAAGTGCAATTAACTCCTACTTTGTTACTGACTGCATGATTCTGACCTGTTACTAACAGCAATAGACAATAAAAAAACCCAATTCTAGATCTGAAGCCAGAGATAGACACCTTTAAAGGTCCATGTTTGCACAGAGCCAACTTGGGGACTAAGCTGCTCTTTAATTCTTTCTCAAAGATCAGCTAGGAAAGTAAATATACTCATCTTCAACACCTTTTTCTCTAGAGGATATGTGCAACAATTCACCATGAGTTTTTAAACTTCCGCATTCTCCTCTTAAAATAGATAAATGGCCTGGCATCAAAAGAGGCTCATAAGACAGCTAATTTAATACCATTTTATTGTGCAGTTTTGGAAAACATTTGCACAACTGAGTATTTAAGAGCTGTATAGGTGCTTCAGATGGTCCTGCAAATGTATGAAAACAACTTTCCATAATTACTGGAGTGCTTAAATATCTGCATAAGGGTAATCTCCTTTCTTGCATGATTCAGGTAGATGACAGAAACAGAAACCTGACTGTGCCGTGACTCCCTTTGATCCGTGTCAGACTTGCGTGGAAAGGATTTTTGTGTCTCTCTTCAGAAGGTAATGACAAATTCCTCCTGTCTTAAGGGTGGCAAGGCTTCACTCAGCACACATGGCTACTGCTGTGTCACCCAGCCAGGATGTGGAAAGAAAGGCCCAGCACCTTAGGATCACCAATGACTCCTTGGTAAGATGAAATATGGAAATACCTTTGAGAGATCTGGGGGTTTTATTGTCATTGTTTGTAACTGGCATCAGTTAAACCAGTAATTAGATAGCAAATGACACCAAGCTTTTAAGACCCTTCTGGAGGAAAAATGTGTAAATGGAAAAGAGAGAAGTGGATTTAGCTTTAAAATTATCACTGAGTTTGCTACCATCAATGTTGTATCTCATCTTCTTCCGTATGGCTTGCAGTCTAGGAAAGAATAGTTGCTTGACTCTGGTTGAGTGTACTTTGAATGTAATTGCATTGGATGTTTAGCCTAAGAGAGATTTAAAATGACATGTCATGGCATAGAGTATAGTTATTTTCCATGGCAATTGTAAATATTTGCTGTCTATCGTAACTGTTCTTTGAATTTACAATTTTGAAGTACTTATCCAAGCATATCTCAGATTTGATAACTGGAAAGGGCAGAATGAGAGGATATGGAAAGCTATAAATAACACAGCACAAGCCCTGAGGGATGTAGTTGTGTAGCTATAAACTTTCAGCTGCACAACTTCTTCCAACTGCTTTTATGTGTGCTGTAGTTCCGTGTATCCTACCTGTATCTGCTACAAGATGGATGCCGTTCATCTCTGGAAATGATGTGCTATGGCAGCACCGAGGGAGGCTGACACACAAAATGCTCATTCCTTGGGAGAACCTTTGCTGCCAGGTCTTGGCGAAATTGAACCCAGAGGATTACTTTACTTCATAATTTCTTTGTTTTTGTTTGAACGGTGAGGACAAGCAATTAACCAATGCACGCTGTGGGTTGTCTAACACATTATTAATTTTTTTTTTAATAAATCTAAACCATTTTAATAGATCTACAAGTTTTTAAGTGTTTGCTTATTATTCTATAGTCTTGTCCATAAGAAAAAAGATTATGGCAGTGGTTCATTCTAATCTTTTAACGTGGAAGATTTTGTTGCTACTTGACATACAAAACAAATAATATGTATCAAACAAGAGTTTAATTTCCCACAGTGCCTGCTCTCAGTCTGGTGTGAAGGAAAGACAGGAAAAAGATACACAAACAAATACCGTGTGAACTAAAAATAGGATGTGCATCATGATTTTCAACTGGTAGAGAAGGGTTTTGACGAATTCCCACAGAATTGGGAAATAACATACATCACCCATTCTCACAAGGTCAGTAGTCATGGGGTGTTTCATCCTTACTACTCCATCCTAAAATCCACCCAAGGAAACAAAGCATATGGGGGGGGGAAACCCCAAATATAAAATGTTTGTTGCTGCCTTGTGAAATTTGAAGTAGTTTTCAGCTCTTGAACACTCTTCTACACAGCTGATCTTTTCCTCTCTGTGTTACTAGAAAGACATCTCAGTCCAAAATGACAACACAGAGTCAGAATAACCTTTGTTCTGGGGGATTCAAAACCCATGCAGTACCTACACATTAGTTTCAGAACTTCTTTGTACCTCACTCTGTGATCTTAAATGTAGTCCTTTGTGTTTGTATAGCCAGTTCATTTTCATTTTCCTATGGAGTACCCCTACCCCCTGCCTATGGCACAACTATTCTGTTCTGAAATCTTAAAGCCTGTATAAATATTTCTGTGGGGGTTTTAATGTGTGCTACCACTGT
>NW_010207479.1:0-1081 GCF_000695765.1 Mesitornis unicolor
TGTCCTTAGTTCTCTTTTTATTGCCAATGTAATGATGAGAAGATAAAGATGAGAAGATAAAATTGATATCTCATACAAATTAAAGCATGGTTCTTATAAAGATTAGTAAATTATATAAGTAGAGAGGAATAAAGAAGCTTGACATTTCATACTAAATACTTTAGTTAATGGATAGAGAGATACCATATGATTCCACTGTAGGATAAAAGATACAGATTTCTTGCCCACTAGCTTATGGTTATGAACAAAAAATGTTTGGATTATGGGCTTTCAGTAAGAAATTCCATTTAAAATTACTTACTATGAGTGTTTGCTGTCTGGTTGTGATAAGAAATAACCTGACAACTTCTGACATCAATCCTGAAATGTTTTTGTGAGTGTCTGTGTGTGCATAATGAGAAAGTAAAGAATGTTAGAGGGCAGGGGAATGGCAGTCATGAAGCATACCAAGAGCTGCAAAGAGTGAGAGAACTAGAGAATAGAACAGAGGGAGAGAAAGCAAGAGAAAAAGAAGGATTTATTTCTTCTTGTGAGCAGAGAAAGTAGAGAAAAGAGATAAAAAAAACCCCCAATTAAACTCTGCAGGTAACTGACACTGGTATAGTGCTTCACTTTTTAATCAACTTCAGCAGCACATGGGGTTGAGGTAAGAGGTCATGAGGAATAAGAGTGACAAAGAAAGAATGAATGAAATGTGGGGAAATAAAGGGCCGGTAGGCTATGGCTTGCCAACCACATTTCTGGTATGTGATGAAATTCCTGATTACATTCATGCAACATTATGGTTTGGCTGAATGGTGTGTTTTGCTGAAGTATTTTATAAGTACTTATTCGAAGATAAAACTAACCTGACACTTCTATGGAGTTCCCATTATTATATTAAGACCATGAGCCACCAATCAAAATTAAGTGATTTTCCTTGCATATTTTCTTCTGTAACTTTTATAGCTACAACAGAAACCTAGTATTAAAAATTTAATAATAATAGTAATAATAGAAATAATAGTAGTAATAATATTCATTATAGTAATAATAATAACAATGATGTCTGAAATTTGTTTCTTAGTGCAATGTAAACACT
>NW_010207479.1:1098-2217 GCF_000695765.1 Mesitornis unicolor
TTATTTGCATAAATAGTGACCTTCAGACCCTAAATTTATGACACCACTGACAATTTGGTGTCTACTTGTGGTGATAGAACATTAATGTTAGACATAAATTCTAACTTTTCTTCCTTTTTTGCCTCGAGTCTTTCTGTGTTTGGTTGGTTGGTTGGTTGGTTTTTAATGGAATAGTAGTAGCATTATCTTCATAGGTAAATTGTGAGGAGTTCATTTTCATCTCCAGGCAACAGTAGGCCAAGTCTTAACATCTCCACAAACATGCCCTTAATTTTGATTATGGTTTTGATTTTGATATTTCTGGGCACTTCTATAGTCCAAAATATTTGTTAATCTAGTCTTCCTGCAGTAAATATTTTCAGATTTCACTGAAAATCACTGATACTGATGTTTACAGAAAGCCAGTTTCCAAATCCTATGCATATGCTTTCAGAAGTCCTTCTAAGTGTAGTCTTTTTGAGGATCATACAATACAGAAAGAAAGAATGGGTCTGTTCTATCCCAGATATCCTGGCTGATCACATCTTAATAAAGAATTCACACAGACAATATGGAGTATTGGTCATAATAATTAAAAAGAGTCTGAAGAATTATTTTAATACTGAAATACGTTAGGAAGTAACTTTTAGCAGAGACAGGTCATATTTACTTGGCATTTTTTCCCCAAAAACATTAAATATTTAGCTGTACAAACAGAATTGGTCAAAATAACCAGGTTTACAAGATGTATGTTTCTTAACCCAGAAATTCAGAGAAATTGTTCTCATTGCTGTGTTCCAGCTGGGAAGACCTGTTCTCGAGTTTCTCTTGCTACTCTTTCCATCATCATCTCCTTTAAAATAGATAATTTGTTTTTAAACAATATCTCTGTGGCATGAAATGGTCAAATGCATTTTATAAGTGCTATTCAGGTAGACCTGAGTATAGTACCCTACTCTTTGGAAAGAACTGGGTCTCAGTCATCAGAAAAGGCTGAACTGTGCCATTCTTTTAATGACTAAAGGTAACAGTACTTCTCCCTGTCACCTCCATATTACTGGCGTGTGAGCCAGGCAGAAAGATCTATAAAACCATTAGTTTAAAAATAGAAGTTGTTATGGTTTAAGGGTTACCAGCCTG
>NW_010207480.1:0-827 GCF_000695765.1 Mesitornis unicolor
TTTGGGGGGGATTTTGGGGATGCGGGTTGCTCCATGAGGGGGTTTTGGGGGGGCTGGGGGCTGTGAATGGATGCGGGTTTGGGGATGAGACTGGTCCATGGGGTTGATGGGGGCTGCAAAGCCCCTTTGCACCCAGGGCTGGGTGATATGGGGGGACCGGGGGCTGTTGATGCTTACAAGGGGGGGATCACAGCATCTTCTGGGTTGGGGATGGGGACATCCCTGGCCACGTGCCCTGGGATGTGGCCTCTATGAGGCTGCTGCTCCCTGACCCCCCCCCTGCCCTCGGGACCCGGAGGTGACGTCGCAGCCCCCAGCATCACGGGGGGACAGGGAGTTGCTGAAATGGGGTGATGAGGTGACAGGGTGACAAGGTGGCAGGGTGACATGGTGACATGGTGACGGGGTGCCATCCCTCTGCTGGGGACTTTCCATGCGTGGTGGCTCTGCAAAGCCTCTCCCTTCCCACCAGTGTGGTGCATGATGGTTGTACTGGGATGCTGGTGCTGTGGGTGATGGTTGTACTGGGATGCTGGTTGTGTGGGTGATGGTTGTACTGGGATGCTGGTGCTGTGGGTGATGGTTGTACTGGGATGCTGGTGCTGTGGGTAATGGCTGGACTGGGGATCCCGGCAAACCCCTGGACCACCCAACACCCCCACCCCATGGACAGGAGATGGAGGAGCCCTCCCCAAGCTTCCCCCCCTCTGCTGTCCCCGCAGGGCCCCCCCGTGTCCCTCCAGCCATGGAGGCCACGCTGAGCCCCCCGTCGTGGGCCAGGCGCCGCGCGTGGGCCCGGCAGAGCCGGAGCTGGAGACCCACGGCTG
>NW_010207480.1:951-2203 GCF_000695765.1 Mesitornis unicolor
CTGTGTCACCTCACGGGTGCTTCTGTTCCCCCCCAGGGAGCCCCTCCTGTAAGATTGAGACGTGGCTGCGGGAGTGCGGGTGAGCCGGGGGGCAATGGGGGAGGATGGCTTCTGCCATTCCCATGGGGACTTTGGTGTCACCATGCAGGGGACACCACGGATCTGCCACTAAGAAACCCCAGCACCATCCCTGGGGGTCTCTTGGGTCCCTGAGGTTGGGGGTCCTTGAGGTGGGACCCCCCACCCAAGTGTTCCCCCCACCCGAGCATCCCATTTTGAAGCTCAGCTGCCATCTCCTTGCTGTCCCTGTGTGCCCATCCCTGTCCCCACTGCGCTCGGGTGTCCTGTGCCACCTCCAGAATGGGGACAGGGGAAGGTGATGGGGGTCTCACTCCGGCACAGGTCATCAGTGGAGGTCCCACTGGAGGAGCTGGGCTTGCCAGGACCCCAAGGTACATCAGCTCGGTGGTCCCCAAGTGTCCCCAGACTCCACCCATGGGCAGGGAGGTCCCCGAGGACCGCGGTGACTGTCACTGTCCCCAGCTCTGGGTGTCCCCTTTGCAGGGTGTGGGAGCGTCGGGGCCAGCTTCGAGGATGACCTGACCCTGGGAGCTGAAGGTACCGGACCCCTCTCCGGGGTGTCCCCTCCTGCGCTGGCGCTGTCACCTCGCGGAGCCAGGGGAGCTGGGGACAGGCGGGACGAGACCTGGGGGGACAACCATCGTCGGCAGCGCTGCCTCCTGGAGGGTTTTGGTGGGGCTGGGGTTCCCCCAGTACCCGTGTCCCCCCCTGACCACCAGGAAGGACACGTCCCAGGGTGGCAATTGTCCTCAGAATGTCCCCTCTCACTCCCTGTCCCCTCTCTGCTCCCTTTTCCCAGCTCTTCTGCTGCCGGGGAATGACAAGGTCAGGGGCAGGTAAGTTTTGGGGTCTGGGGGGGCACCGTCCCCATATGCCCCCCACTTTTCTCACGCTCGTCCCCACTCCTCAGAGCACTGCGGGACAAAACCCTCAACCTGGGGCACAGCATGGCCTCCAGCGCCCTCTCCAGCTTCACCACCAAGACCAGTTCCAGGTACAGACTGGGGGGGAGGGAGTACAGGGAGCTGTCAGGTCACCCCCCACGTCACCCGGTCCCGGGGGCTGTCAGGTCAACCCCCTCTAAAAACCAGACCCCTTGAGGCTGAACTGGGGCTGTTTCCTATCCCTCCCCCAGCATCTCCGAGGTCCTGGAGTGGCGGCAGGCAGATGC
>NW_010207480.1:2445-2809 GCF_000695765.1 Mesitornis unicolor
CTGGTCTCTTTGGGGTGGTGGAAAAGATGCCCCCGTGCCTCAGTTTCCCCACTTGGGAGTTGGAGGAATACATCCAGCCCCTGCTGCAGCTCCTTAGCCCATCTCTCGTGCCTCAGTTTCCCTACTCGTGGGATAGAGGAATACACCAGCCCCTGCTACAGCTTCCTGTCCCATCTCCTGTGCCTCAGTTTCCCCACTTGTGAACTGGAGGAATACACCCAGGCCCTTCTGCAGCTCCTTAGCCCATGTCCCATGCCTCAGTTCCCCACTTGTGAGATAGAGGAGCATCTCCAACCCACTCTGCTACTGTCACAGCCCCCTGCTCTGTGTCCTGTGCCTCAGTTTCCCCACTTGTGAGCTGGAG
>NW_010207481.1:0-4223 GCF_000695765.1 Mesitornis unicolor
TGGATCAGCTGTAAAGGTCCCTCCAACCCAAACCATTCTGTGATGTCTCCAGCCCATGGTTAAGCAAAGCACAGCAGGGTAACTTCAGCAAGCAGTCATCTACTGGGTATTCTCATTTCACATATAACGTAACATCAATGTCACTCCTCCATCATGTATCCAAAACACCTATGCACACCCATCACAACAAAGCAAGGGCTCACTACACTGATTAAACTACAAACAAAGCACAAAGTCAACTGCTACAAATTCAAGATGGCAAGTCCAGGACCTTAACACAATTCTGTACAAGTCTTTTTCTCTGGATATGAGATTCAAAACATAGGCATTGTAAATTGAAGTCTCTTTTTCTTTACCTCTTTGTGCTGGAAGTGAATCTCAGCTGAGGTTATGAGAGGTGTATTAAAATGGAAAATTAAATCAATGGTTTCTTCTGCATTGGAGAGAAATAGTGAATAATGTTTGAAAGATTAACTCATAACTACAGCTCCAGTCAGTGCTGTTCAGTTGTGCACTATTTGGTGCCCTAGATAAGGACAGCCTATAAAATCAGTATACTTCAGTCATTTCTGAGGGCCAAGATAGACAGGGCATGTTTCAGTTTGAAAGATGTAGTATTTTTTGGTATTTTATTTCCATTGTATTAGCTTCTAGAGAACAGAAATCAGCTTTTATGTATGTGTATGTTTATATATACACACAAAAAGTCCACATTCCATAACATGAAGTTTCTCAAGCAGATCTTTACTTTTCCTACAGCACTTTTTTCCCCCCTAACAGCATCAAACGTGGGATTTTAACTTTATGGCTGATATAACAGCTCTGATAGACCAGTTCAAACAGATTTCGAGTCAGATAAACTCAACGACCAAAGAAATCCTACTGGTAATTTCACCTGGTTTCCAGTATGACACCAGTATTACCTACAACATTTCTGAACCCAAACCCTCACTTCTTCATTTCAGATGATGAGAAATCCACAGCTATTGACGTGATAAACCCAGGTATCGCCGTATCAGCAGCCTGAGGAGATCACTTCATTTATGGAGATATTTTAGTCTCTATCAGTGGAGCTCTGGCTGTAACAACTCACAAAAGGGAATGATTGCAACTCAACTTTCATTTCCCAGTAATTAAAACCCAGTCCTCTACGTGACCAGTTCTCTCCTGCTGATGCCAGAGTGGTTATTTTTAACTTCAATAACTACAATAACAACCAGGCTGATCCACTTTGTTTGGCAAGGGAAGCATCAGCTTTCTGTGCTGGCTACCTGCCACTTTATAATACTATTTCCAACGCAGAACTTTCACTTTGAGGAAGGCTACATGAAGAATACAGCCCTGTGTCTTGCTTTTTACAGCTGGAAATACTCCACCCAGACCTTATTTCTCTGCTTCTGACAGCAGGGATGGGATGTGGCTGGGGCAGGTTAATGTAAAACCTGTAAATCAGTTCTTCATTAAAGTAATGCGCAGATTTCCCTATCTTCATATATGATTTATGCTTTTCTAACTGCTAATTAACAAGGCACAGCCATAAGCACACAGGCACTTGGATTTCAAGCCTTTACACTCAGAACAAATTCACTGAAAAGCTGTCTCAAGGTTTTTTCCTTGAAATCCATCCAGAGCTCCAGCAGAAAATAAGCAACAGCTCAGCCATTAAAGGCAGTTTTACAAGAAGCAAAAGGATAAGCCAGAATGCCACGCTAGTCTGAAATAACCCAAAAACGCCTTGGAGATACTTGACAGGACTCATCTATTGAGAAGTAACAGAGGAGTTACGGGGTTCAGAGCTTCTGATGTCCGTGTGTGTGTGGGGAAGAGGTGAGATTCTTGCCCATCCCATCACAGGGACTCCTTGGTATGAACGTGACCCTTTGTACCTGTATAAATAAAGCTGTGTTTAAACAATGACACAAGTTCTATAATTAAGTGTTCCTAATTAAGTCCTCCTCATTTGCATTTGCTTCCTGACAACACTTCTACGATCTTACTTAAGCAATTAACGTATTTTCTTTGACGCTTGTCAGTGACTGATTCCCTGTGTGTTACTGAACATGATGGTATTCCTCTTTATTGCTGCAAGATAAGAAAATCAAGAGTTACCTACATACCTGAGGTGGCTGTTTCACACCAACTCATCCCAGTTGGACTTCCTCAAGCTGCGACACAAGGATCCCTCCTGCGTTACAGCAAGGGCTGGTGCTGCACGGAGACTACGAGGAGCCAGCTGAACCGGTACGTCAGGATCTGTGATAATTAGCAAGGGCATTGCCATCCCAGCAGGATTCCTGCGGCTGGAAGCGGGTTTAAGAGTCAGAATTAGCGTTAGTCATGGCTATGCTTTCTTGTGTGAAGTTACCCAGGGCAGCTCTGGCAGGAAGCAGCTCTCCCATGGGAGGTGAAGCCAAGGTGCTCTCCTGACGCCGCAGCTGCAGTTCAAGGCCAGAAACACAGGAAGTCTTCAGATGAGCTCCGATGTTTTACGGCACGAGGTACCACCACCTATTTTCTGCTCCAACACGTTCGAGCTGTGACCACACATGTGTATTTTTCACTGAAACCTAGAATATTTAACATGCAAGGGCAATTTTTGTTTAGGATGGAAGGGGAGAAACGGGTTTATTTCTATGACAGCAAGACTGCCTTAATATGGAGGCGATAAGCTTAATATTCAAATACGTGAAGTGTTTTAGTTGTCTTTGCTGGTTTGACACGCCTGTCACAATTTTAAAAAATATATGAAATAAACTTTCCAATATCCAGGTCCTTACACAGCCATTGTAATACTGTCTGGGGTAACAGCAGGGGAGGGGTTTCATAAGCAAGTCTGTCTTTGCATCGAGATAATTTCCAGACACAGAGAAGTCTCTTGCGAATCACACAACAGATGAGGCTCACCACAGTCGTTTCTTTCTTAAAAATCTAGTTTATTGCACTTGTCTCAAAGCACAAACAAAACCAAAAACCTAAATACAGGAATAAAAGTAAAAAAAAAAAAAAAAGAACCCATCCTAATTTCGTTAAAACTACCCTAAAAAGTAGTCTGGTAAGAGCTCTTGACACCAATTTCATATTAATGACCATAGCAAGGTACAGTATTATACAGTAAACAAACAACTAGCAAGCTCAAGCCATTATTAAGATGACTTTAAAAAATGTCATACAAAAGTGTCACTGTTAAATAACGCCGTTGTACTCGAGCATCTGGTGCTTGGCAGGGCACAGAGAAGCACTCACGTCCCCTCTCCAAAGGGAGCTGCCACATGATAGTTTGAAGCTGAATTTCAGTGTTTTTGGGGTACTCAAGGTACCAAGCTATGCTTGCATCAACCAGACTGGGTTACTTCAGAAGCTGAATCCACTACAATCCACTGCCAGACAGGCTAAAAAAAACCCCTCGGGGTCATCTCCATATAGGGCTGAGAGAGCACTGAAGCAAACATATCCTCTGTAAAAGGGAAACAAATCCGTCCTCCCCAGAAAGATCAGGGTGAGGACAGGCAGCCACTATCACAAGAGCTACTCAAAAAAAAAAAGCGACATTAACTTGGTTCCCTCTCCACGGCTTCACATTCTCACCTTGCACCGCGTTTGTCCCAAGTTTAGCGCAGTAACGCATGAATTATTCTGCAAGAAAACAGAGGTTAAAAAGCAAACATGTCCTTTTCCGTAGATATTAAGTTCCCAAAACAGAAACATCCCCACTTTTCAACTCTGGCCTTTTCCGAAAGCTGGCTCTTCTACAGTATTGGTTAGCAGCTGCTTAAAACATTTGGATGATTGATAAGCTCTGAACGAACAGAAAATAACTCCTCCGCCTCCATCCTGAACTGAAGTTCTCTCATCTATAGCTCTATTGCCTAAAAAAGATGAGGTATCTTTCAAAGAAGATTTAGAGTTTAAAGAAAAATAAACTGCAATGATTAACTCAGGTTACTTCCCAGTTCATCACATACCTCTGCTGCAACATCTGTTAAGGATAAGACACTTCAAAATGTAGCTAACATAGCTAAAAATCAGAATATTGTTAAGTGTTTTCTCACAATATCACAATTTTTAATGGGATATAGAGGTAATTCTATCAATTACCATGTTTCCTTTTAATACATCTAAGCTTGGTACTCAAAACAATTTGAGTCCAAATGTTAAAGCACTGGCTGGAGGCACAAATACAGCACAACAGGAATTACGAAAGCTGCCCTGTCCATTCCTGCCTC
>NW_010207481.1:4254-8573 GCF_000695765.1 Mesitornis unicolor
CAAACCCAACATGCAACTTCTTCTGCTTCCAAAAGTGGGACTTAACCCCCCCCAAATCTGTCAGCTGTGGGAAGTGGGCGAAAGTCCCCTTTATTTTAGGTGTAATTCAAACTTCTCCCTTCTGAATGAAGCCGAATTATGAACCAACTTGATAGAAACAGAAGGTTAATATAGCCTTGCAGATATTTATATATGGAAACGGATCAAACTAAGTTCATTTCAACACCAATGCTGTGTAATTGTGATGTTCTGAGACCTTACTAAGAAATACTTTGCCGTATCTTCCATGCTGCAAGGGAACATAATTCTAAATATATGTACAACAGTCGCAGAGCGTTCCCATCAGTTTGGAGATCCAAGTATACAAGAAGAAATTGAGAAATGCTGAATGTTTCTGCTGGAGAGAAATATTTAATGCGACAGATATTTCCTTCTCAAAATAGGTACACGTGTATTAGTGTGCATGCTGCTGTGAAATAGTCACTTCCATTGCTAGTAAGATTAAGTTAAAGAGTTATATTTCCAAAGGAGCCTCTACAGTAGTATGGTATATATCAATTACAGTATGCCACACCTAAAAAGTCTCCCAAGAGATACCGCAACAGACATCAGAACTCACAGCCTGGGGCTATTTAACAGGTCAGGTTTTCAATACAAAAGTGCTAATATCACAGGTCCAATATGAGTGGCTTTTAGATCCAACGTTCTGTACATACATTACAGAAATTCTGTCCTTCTGGGTTTTTTTTTCACTGCTTCACAAGCTTGAGAGACTTTAAATCACTTCCCATTCATCTTCAAAATCATCAGGGTGAAGAAGAACAGAAGTGTCACTATTCTTCTGCAAACTGTGGGAATGGCTAAAGGTCTTGGTGAGGCGCTGGAGAAGTGATCCTGAAGCACTGATCGCCCACAGTTCATCTACAGGGGTCACTGCAAAGCAGAAATGAGCCATCTTTTCATTAAGGCAGCAGGTTCCAATAATAAACATTAAATAAATAATACTGGGATCTATTTTCCTAATTATAGAATCACAGAGTCATTAAGGTTGGAAGAGACCTCCAAGATCATCCAGTCCAACCTCAACCCAACCCCACCATGGCCATAAACCATGTCCCCAAGTGCCACATCCACACGGTTTGTGAACCCCTGCAGGGATGGGGACTCCACCACTGCCCTGGGAAGCCCCTGCCAGTGCTTGGCCACTCTTTCAGTGAAGAAATTTTCCCCATATCCAACCTCACCCTGCCCTGGCACAACTTGAGGCCATTTCCTCTCATCCCATTGCTTGTTCCTTGAGAGCAGAGCCTGACCCCCACTCTCTACCCCCTCCTTTCAGGAGCTGCAGAGGGGATAAGGTCTCCCCTCACCTCCTCTTCTCCACTTGAACCCCCCAGCTCCCTCATTGCTCCCCAGCATTCGGCTGCTCCAGACCCCTCCCCAGCTCCGTTGCCCTTCTCTGCCCATGCTCCAGCCCCTCAATGTCCTTCTGGGAGTGAGGGGCCCAAAACTGACCCCAGGATTTGAGGTTTGGCCTCAGCAGTGCCCAGCACAGGGGATGATCCCTGCCCTGCTCCTGCTGCCCACACCAGTGCTGGGACAGCCCAGGATGGCGTTGGCCTTCTTGGCCTTACACGCAGAGGAGGTTTTCCTAATGTGATAAAATCACCCTTGGTGAAACTCTCAAAGCATTCAGAGTGAGCAGCTCTCCCTGGCCATGGTCAGCTCAAGCACCATCAGGCAGAAGTCCAATCAGGCACCACAACTTTCCAACTCTCAGGCAAAACCCACTTGCCTGTTAAACGCGAGACGTTTCCAGGGATCTTCTTCCAGTAGTCTCCTGCCGGGTTCTTGTCCGTAATGCCGTACCGACGAGCGACGTCTCCATTTGGACAGCGTGCCCAAACAGTCCTTGTACTTATAGCCAGCTGACAGGCCTGCAAACCTGGAGACAATGGGACGTAAAGAGGAAATTATCACAGGCTTCCTTAGATACTAAATACACTTGCAGAGAAGTCTATTAAGAGAAGACGGCAAGACTATCAACAGCTTTTATATATTCTTATATTAATACTAGAGAAGAACTCTCCATTATAAAAGGCACAAAGAAATACTTAGTTATTACTTTAGTTGGTCTCAAACCAGTTAATGTTATAGACATCATGGACTTTTAGTTTCTCCCTCTTCACAAGCAAGCAAGTACTCCACAACTAAGCGCCATGTCTTTAAGCAATGAAAAATCTTTAAAAAGCATCACAGCATCAATGCACTCTTATTTAGAAAGACACAAATGAAATTCAGCTTTATTTACAGCAAGGCAAAAATTTAATGACCTAATCAAGGGTTAATGCAGGGCTAATAGAAAGATGTGGCATTAGGATTTTGTTAGCCACATCTGTATAAGATGTATCACATGTTCAGGGGATAGAACAAGGGGAAACAGCACCAAGCTGTGCCAAGGGAGGTTCAGGTCAGAGATAAGGAGGAAGTTCTGTACTGAGAGGGTCGTCAGAAGCTGGCACAGGCTGCCCAGGGAGGTGGTGGAGTCACCATCCCTGGATGTGTTTAAAGAGCGGGTAGATGAGGTACTTAAGGATATGGTTTAGTGGGTAGACAGGAGCGGTTGGACGTGATGATCTCAGAGGGCTTTTCCAACCGAGCCATTCTGTGATTCGGTGATATATCATGTTGTGATATACCATGTTGTGATATACCATGCTGCGATATACCATGTTGCATCGCATTGAAATACAGAACTTCTCACGGCACAATCGTCTCCTATTAGGAACAGTGCTTTAGTTTTAACTGAAAGGGAGCTGTGCCATTTATTAATTCAGTGGCAGCAGCCTGAAATAACACACAAGAGAAATTCACTAAAAAAAAAAAACCAGATCAGGGACCTAAACCAAGGTCCTCTTTAAGAGATAACCCTTATCAAATACCTCACTACGTTCCTATAAATAAGCACGTTTGATTGCTGAGCAAAATATCTGATTTAACCATCGCTACCCAATTTAAAAAGCAACAGGGAAAAAAAGAGCAAATACAAAAAACACCCCAGCATTGAGAGAATGACAGAAAGATGAAGGAAGGGACGCATTGGTTTTACCTGGTACATGTTCCCAGTCGGTGCCCACAGGCATTTCCTCCGTAATTCCCACTCGGACGTGGACGTTCCATTTGCTATCGATCGCCCACAGCATCTGATCGTTTGGACTCGACTGAACGCTGACCAAGTTGATTCCTACTGGCTGTAAAAATTAAGCACAGTATTTAAACTTCGTACCACTGTGTCTTTGTACTGCTGTATCGCTTGTTCTTCATGGAAAAGAAGTAAAATAGTTACCAGGTAGTAAAGACAGGCAGAAATTTAACTGATATTTCATTTGTAATCGCGCAAAATGATCAATTTTCAAAAAAGCCAATCCCTTCCTAAATAGAAAAGGAAGATGAACGTCAACCTAAGTTACTGAAAAAGATATTAATACTTAACATCATCCAAGTCTAATAATATTGGTGTTTGTTTAACCACTGTCATTCCAATCAGGCGCAGTTTCAATCACAAGTTGAAGAGGGAACTCTCCCACTGAAAAGCACAAAATGCAGTATTTTCCTCTTGCCTTCCTGAAAGTCTTCCTGACATAACTAACTTTGCAGTTTATTTCTGAACATACACAAGCAGCGCATTTTTACACTCTGAATGCCTCCCCATTGCAACACAGGGGTGATCTGCCTTCTTCCCTGTACCACTGCAGTACCGGAGCAGCCGCGCCTGCTGCCTACTTTAAATAAAACACAGATAATGACAAGAAAAAACAAGTTTTTCTCCACATCAGCCTGATAAGGTCACTGAAGACGACTGTAAGATGCCCTGAAATATGTCGTCACTGTATAGGCATCACCTCATAGGCATACGCTGAATTTCCAGTGTGATAAACACAAAAGCAAGCAGCAATTCCCATGTAGAAACCTCAAATACAGAAGCATCACCTGTGTGTGTACGAGCACACAACCCAGTCCCCACTGACTTTCTGTGTACATAACAGTTACCTGCTTGGCTTTGGCTTTTCATATTCTGGTGCTAACGTGTCCGACTCAGCTATAACCAAATCCAGCTTGCACCACCACACCAACCCTGTCCATTCAAGCTGCAAGGCCTTTAGAGCTGATTTTCTCAGGTTTGTGCTCTCATTTGGTACTTGCCCTCCGTGGGAAGCCTGAGGCTGGCAGAGGTTTGATGAGGTGTTTAGCTCTGGTCACAGTAAATTCACAGTGGCTGCAGCTTGAACACTTAAAATAAAACACTAATATTCTCAAAG
>NW_010207482.1:0-887 GCF_000695765.1 Mesitornis unicolor
GGGCGAACACACGCCCCCTCTTTTGCCTACGGCGACCAATCCCCGGAGGGAACTGCCCGAGGGGGCGGGCACTTCCCGGGGTCCCGTCCATCGCCCCTCAGCGCGTGCTGCTCCTGCGCCGTTAGCGCCGCTCGCCTTAGGGCGCTGTCGGGAGCGGCTCCGGTGCAGCTGTTCTCCTTCTCCTCCTGCCCCGCGGACTGCTCCTCACCCTCCTCCTCTCTTCTTGTTCCTATTTCAGGAGTCGCCAGACGCCCCTAATCTCACCGGGTCCCCACTTTCCCCCTGCAGTCGCGCTCCACTCCTTCCCAAGGCGGGGTTGTCCTCCCTGAGTCTCGCCCACCGCCTTTCCACCACCCTTTCGTCCCCTCAGGGCTCCCTGCTTTCCCCTTCTTAGCGCTTTCCCTGTCCATCCTCTAGGCTGTAAGGTGGCGAGGTACTTCCCTTCTCCTCTCCTAGCACCTCCATTCTCCCCTCAGTCCTACCATACCCCAACAGCCCTGGTACTCCCCTTCTGTATGTCATTATTGTGTCCAGAGAAGGGCAGCAGAGCTGGTGAGGGGTCTGGAGCACAGGTATTATGAGGAGCAGCTGAGGGAACTGAGGGGATTAAGCCTGGAGGAGACTGAGGGGAGACCTTATCGACCTCTACAACTACCTGAAAAGGGTAGTGAGGTGGGGGTCTATCTCATCTCCCACATAACAAGCGATAGGGCAAGAGGAAATGGCATCAAGTTGCACCAGTGGAGGTTTAGATTATATAAAGGGGAAAAAATCCTTCACTGAAAGGGTTATCGAGCACTGGAATGGGCTGCCCAGGGAAGAGGTCAAGACACCATCCCTAGTCGGATTTAAAAGACTGTGTCGTGGTTTAGGCCCAGTGCATAACT